>NC_056748.1:869338376-869400876 GCF_019279795.1 Protopterus annectens
GGTGAGTGAAACATCAGTGTGCCTGACTATAGAGTCACCTATGACTAGAGTGTTGGGAACGTTGTTATGCCTTATGGGCTGCGGTTGAGTGGCACACTGAGTTTGTGGGCTGTGTGTCATTTGGCTTGTGTTGGGGGGTGGAGGTTGCTTGTGTTTCTGCTTTGGAGGTCTCTGTTGCTTGAGCAGATTTTTATTAAGAGCCTCTGTGAATGTAGGTGTGTGTTTTGTCTTTCTATGTGTGTGTTTTGGTGGTGTAAATTTGAGGGACTATGTGATGAGTATGGTGTGGTGCAAGTGTTTACCTTCTCCTCTTGACTGTCTATTCCAGTCTTGGGTGAAGAGATCTGCAAGTTTCATTGCCAATTGTGGCCATATTTCTTTCTGTGTACTGAAGAGAACCGGAATGCCAATTTGACATTAGGATTAAACTTTACTTGTACATAGATACAACCAAAATATCACTTTCCCTAGCCAAAATAGTACAAATCAGACATCGTGCACATGTAAAAAAGTCATGCAGAAATAGAACAACAGATATGTTCTGTAACAAGTAAGTGTTCAAAATATATTAAATCTATTGCACATGGATTCAGTATAATTACTTCAAGTGTTGTATACCATCATGATAATCATTTCACCTGATAAAACTATTTTAGCCATTTCTCAACAAAGTAGCCATGTATGGCGATTGCACATATTGTGTAACAAGCACACTACTGTGTTTACATAGAAATATTACACTTAAAGTCCTAGACATGCATGAAAAGTTTTTGAACATTTGTCCCCTCCTGAGGCACTAATTTATTTACAGCTGTAGCACCTATAACACAATATTTCTCCATACATAGGCATATGTGTTATGGAAAAAGCAGTATAGCTGGTTATTTACCCATTGCATGTCTCTTCCTGTTAATACTGTTGAAGACTACTGAACTGTTTGGAATAGAGAAGAAAAAAGATTTGCATGGGTAATAGGCAAAAGTTGGCTATTAGAACACAACTCTATCCCCTTATCCACTGCAGTGTTAAACAAAAAGCAATCGATGATCATGGAATGGTGTTGAGTTCCAAGAACTCTAATGTGCTACTTCCACTGAAAGTTCCTGGCACGTTTGTGTTAGCACACATAAGAGAGAAGAAACAGTTAGCCCCAAAACACTAGTGTAGATTCTTTTCAAGTTATGAGAATAGCCACTGTATGTGCCAAAATGAGAACAACAGACATTCAAGCTGTGAATAGGCACTGTTTGTTAAATACTTATGGAGTGGATGTATTATTACATTATCATTGCACAGTATTTGACATAGTTATGGTATCATATTGTTAGGTATTAACTCTGTGCAGTTTGTGACATAGTTATCAAATAAATGAGTTGTTACATGTTACCCATGTGCACTTTGTGACATAGTTATGGATTGATTTGAATTTACATGAGAACTTTGGGTAATCTGTGAAATAGTTATGAAATGATATATTGCTACTAGATAACCTTGTGCAGTTTGTAACATAGTTATGGAATGGGTAGATTGTTACATTTTAACCTGTTGTAGTTTATGGCAGAGTTATACATTGGGTATATTGTTACATGTTAACCTTGTGCAGTTTGTGAAACATGTCGAATTTTTGTAGTGTTAGGTGATAACACTTTGTGGTTTGTGACATACTTATGGAATAGATGTATTCCTCCATGTTAACCTTGTAAAGTTTTAGCAATGGAATAGATGTATTTTGCATGTTAGCCTCGTACATTTTGTGATTCAGTTATAGGATTGCATTCTTAAGTGTTAACCCTGTTGAGTTTATGAATGGATATATTGTTGCATATTAAATTTGTGCAGTTTGTGACATAGTTATGAAAGAGAAGCATTTTGCCTGACATGTTACCCATATGCAGTATGTGATTTAGTTATCGAATGGTTGCACTGCTTTATGTTAATGTTCTGCATTTTGTGACATAGTAATTGAACAGATGTTTGACGGCATGTTATTCTTGTTTATTTAATGACATACTTATAGAATGAATGACAACCTTATCTAGTATTTGACATTGTTATGGAGTGGATGCATTGATATATGTTATCCTTGTGACATAGTTATCAAACAGATGTTTGGTCGCATATTAATGGATCTTGTTTGTACCAAGCTAAGCTGAGGTGGGCTACCAGCCACAACTCTGAGCTGAAATACATGACAACTAGAGACTTCTGAGCTTCCCAAAAACCATAAGTTGCCTGTTTTTTTTTTTTTTTTTGCTTATTTATGCTATTTCCTGCACTTTTTGTTGCCTGCCACCTACTTTAATGCTGTATTTATATACTGTGCATTATAATATGCAAAGTGACACTTTTTTGTGTTATTTCTACCAATAAACTGTGTTACTTGGACTGCGGGTTTCCATCGTGGTGTCCTAGGCAAGATTTTATTGTGATTTATATACTGTGCACTAAATGACACTGTTGTACTGCAATTGTCTGCCTTACTGTGCCTGTTAAATCATATTTTCTTGCTGTTTTCACTGTTTGCAAAGCTATTTTTTGCTATTTTCACTTTTTGTTAAGTATTTGCTGGTAGTTTTCACTGTTGCAAAGCAATCTGTTCTACTTGTTCTGGCTTTCCCGCCAAGCAGGTTTGAAATAGTTGATTTGTTACCTGGTTAAACCATTATTTAGAGTCTCCTTGCTGATTTTATGTTGTTGTATATGTTTTTTTTTAGTGTCTCACTGCTATTTGTCTGTTATTTTAAACATTCTCTAGTGCTTCCAAGTGAAACTAGGGTAGCTAGTATCTGTAGCATAGTCCGGATACAGGTTTGCTGCATCTAGGTCTGTTTGTAGTGGCTGTTTGTTCTGAGCATGTTTTCCAGGCCATTTTTGATTGGAAGGGACTCTTCTGCACTCTAGTGAGAGGAGTATGCTGATTGGAACCTGTCTGGTGAAGGGTGCTTGGTCTAGGACTTGGAGTAAACATCCTCAATGGTCCTTTTGAAGCTTTTCTTTTTCAAGATTTTAGCTTCTGATATTCAAGCCCTATGTTTAAGCAGGTTTCTGCTTGTTTGTACCAAGCTGAACTGAGGTGGGCTACTTGCCACAACTCTGAGCTGAGATACCAGATGACTAGAGGCTTCTCAGCTTCCCAAAAACTATAAGTTGCCTGTTTTTTTTTTTTGCTAATTTATACTATTTACTGCACATTTTATTGCCTGCCACCTACTTTAATTCTGTATTTATATACTGTGTACTAAACTACACTGTTGTATTGCAATTTTCTGCCTTAATCTGTTGGTTAAATCATATTTTATTGCTGTTTTCACTGTTTGCAGAGCTCTTTTTGCTAGTTTCACTGTTTGTTATGTATTTGCTGGTACTTTTCACTGTTGCAAAGCAATCTGTTCTGCTTGTTCTGGTTTCCTGCCAAGCAGTGTTAAAATAGCTGATTTGTTAACTGTTTAAAACATTCTTTATTGTCTCCTTGCTGATTTTCTGCTGTTTTATATGTTTTTTAGTGTGTCACTACTATTTTTCTACTGTGTTAAACATTCTCTAGTGATTTCTGGTGAAACTAGGGTAGCTAGTCACTGTAACATAGTCCAGACACAGGTTTGCTGCATCTGGGTCTGTTTGCAGTGGCTGTTTGTTCGGAGCATGTCTTCCAGGCCATCTTTGATTGGAAGGAGCCTTTCTGCACTCTAGTAAGAGGAGTGCTGATTGGAAATTGTCTGGTGAAGGGTGGTTGGTCTAGGGTTTGCAAGTTCTTAGCTTCTGGTATTTAAGCTCAGCATTTGAACAGATTTCTGATTGTTTACACATCACGCAGCACTGTACACTGCCACAAAATTGTGCACCATAGCCGGTAAGATAAATTCAATAAATTTTCCCTTAGATACAGCTGCAGCACATTAGTGTAGCCCTCATTCTTAGTACTTTCCTAGTCAAAGAAATGCTGCTAGTGAATTGTAACCTATTAAACCACCAGCTGAAAAATTCCGGCAGAAATATCCATCCACTGAGCTCCTCCTTGATTGATCCTGAAAAGCCCCCCTTTGTGATAACAGTCCTCAACCTAGCATTATGGACAGTTGGACTACCCTTGTTTCTCCTGCCAACCTTGTTGACTTGGGTCTCTTGAGGCAGTGTAGCAATTACTTCATGTACACGACAACCCTCTACTAATAACTCACTCTAGTACACAGTGAGAGAGATGTATCTATACCAAGAATCTTGAATCTATGCTCTCTTGCAGTTGAAACAGTAATACTGTAGAGGTTGTCAACCCAAACACAACTAATTATGCACATAGTACCACTACCCATACAGAGAGTATGCATCAAACACAAAAATCAACATATGTGGAGATTCTCTCAAAAAACTTACTAAAACACCAGAGACCTCCAAAACACAAGACTGCTACAACTAACACATTTCCCACAGCAGCCATGATACATAGTAACAACAGTCTCTCACTTGCCAAGCCTGTAAGCCATAACACTCAAAAAACAAATTTTCTTGTCAGTGGAGACTTAATAGTGAGACACACAGATGTCCCACTTACCAGGCTGAACAATGAAAAAGTCATGGTCATCTGCCTGTCTGGTGCCAGCATTTGCCAGATCACGCATGAAGTCAGGTCTCTCAGCAACAATTACCATTAAGACTCTGTCATAGCTCATGTTGGAGTGACTAACCTGAGATGTACTTCAGTGGGCTATAACAAGACAGACATGATTGAGCTCTCTGAGTATGTGTCCCAAACAGGTATGTCCATAGCCTTGACCAGCATACTACCCTCAGCTAGAATGATACCATAGTATAAACAGAAAATGATTGATTTCAATAATTGGCTTAGTTGGTGTCATTCAAAGGGAGTCAGGTTCCTGTCAGACTAGGAGGCCATGTTCGACAAATCTCACTGCTTTGCCAGGGGCTGTTTACACCTGGCACCTCTAGGCTTTCAGCTACTGGCAAAGGCTCTTGCCTCCTCATAGTGCCTTTTTAGGCAAGGTCTCGAAAACAAACTTACCGACATGAAATTTGCCAATCATAACAAAATAAGGGTCATGTTGCTAAATGCTAGGACCTTAAACCAAAAACTGCACACCCTGAAAGCACGTCTATCAATGGAAGATGTAGATGTCTGTGCAGTCACAGAAACCTGATTCAAGGATTCATAGAGTACCCCTGCCTTGCAAGGCTACAATTGCTTCCACACCTTCAGACTGTAAAACGAACATGTGAGAACCAAAGGAGGTGGTGTTTCTATCTATATTAGAGATAAATTCACCTCGTGTCTAGTTAGAATGGACAACTTCATGGAGTTACTCCAAGTCCAGATTATGGTGGGTAAGATCCCCATTCAAGTCATATCCAGTTATAGATTCCCCCTCCATGGGTCATGACACACACAAAGCCTACTTGACCAAACTGGAGACAATCCAAATAGTACTGAACACTTTGGTTATGGGGGATTTCAATTATCATACTATCAAATGGAAAACCTGCACTAGCCCTAACTTGCTAGTGCAAAAGTTTCTTGACTTTGTTAATTCAAAAGCCCTGGAACAAATTGTTCATACCCAGACAAAAGGAACAAACATACTACATCTGGTCCTCACTAACACGTCAAACAGATGCACTGCCGCAAATGTCGGACCCTCATTAGTTAAATCTGACCACAAATCAGTCACCTTCAAGCTGGCACCAGCACTAGAACTCACAAAGGGTGAAATCAGACTAAGAAGCTTCAGCAAGACAAACTATACCCTCCTTGGTGAAGGTATAAATGCATTCCAAGCCCCACCCCCAGCTGGAAATGGTAACTACACTGAAGCTTACACTAAAGCCCTCTACAATCACTTTCATAAGTGTATAGACTCGGCTGTACCAGGAAGAATCAAAGCCAGAGCCCCAAGTAAAAAGAAGCCACCATGGTGGACATCCAGCATCAATAAAATGTACAATAAACACAAAACGTTGCTGTCCAAGAAAACAAAGGCCAGGACCCAGCAATGGAAAAGCACCTTCCTCAGCCTCAACAGGCAAATAAGGCAACTTGTTAAATCCTCTAAATGCTTCTTTGAGAAAAAATTATCAAGCACAACCAAGGATAACCATAAGACCTTTTACAGATAAGTACATAGCCTAAAAGGTAGGACCCAAGCATGTGCAGAACTAGTGACTAACAGTATCACACACACTGACCTCATAGAGAGAGCAAACCTGCTAGCGGATAGATTTGGTGAAAATTTCACTCCTGTATCCCCTCCATAATTATCACAAACCTTCTTCTGAACTTCACCCCACCCTACATATCTGAAAAGCAGGCCATCAAAGCCTTGTCCAAGGTAAAAAACACAGCCTCTATGGGACAAGACAGCATGCCTGGCTGTCTTCTAAACAGGCTAAAACATGAACTAGCATCCCCATTAAGTACCCTTTTCAATCATAGCTTAACCACAGGCATTGTTCCTGTGGAATGGAGAACAGCAACAGTTATTCCCCTCCACAAATGTGGTCTAGTAACAGACCCAGGGAATTACAGACCCACAAACCTGACCAGCCTCATCTGTAAGGCCATGGAACACATCATTATGGACTTCATAAAATAAAGACATAGGTGACCTCCAAACCCTGGATCCAATCCAATTCGGCTTCATCAAAGGCAGATCCCTCCTGTTAAATCTGGTAGATTTCTTCAAAAATGTGATCAGGGCCATTGACAAGGGCAAATCTATGCATATAGCACACCTCAACTTGGCAAAGGATTTCGACACAATCCCATACTCAGGTATTACTGACAGACTTAGCAAACTGAATGTAAACCCTTTTGTTGTAAGATGGGTTACCAACTAGCTCACAAACCTGACACACACATTATCAAAGTGTGTGGCTCTACATCAGCCAGTAGACCTGTCACCAGTGGGGTGCCACATGAGTCAGTGCTGGGCCCCCTACTGTTTGGTACATACTTCTCAGAAGTTCAGGTCAAAACTAAGGGGATGTGGCTGCCAAGGTCTGCGGAAGACTGCAAACTGGGTGCAATTATTGAAACCCCAAATGATGTCAGTATATTCCAGGAAGGTCTTATGCAGGCCAACGACTGGTGTCTTAATCATTTCAAAAGCAAAAGATGTTATAACCGCTCTATACTAGGCACTAATCTGGCCCAAAATTGAGTATAACCTTGTGCAGTTTGTTACATAAAAATGCTAGTAAGCAGTAGGTTCCCAGCAGAACAACAGTTTAAAATAATTAAGCACTTTTGTTCATATCATGAATCACGAACTTCACCAGAATGTTAAAGCACACTAACATTGTAAAACAAAGACATCTTGGACAAATGATTTAACCTAGGCAATAACCACTGTAAACATTAGTCAGTCTGGCAATACAACTATAAAAAGCTCTAATTTTACATATATATATATATATATATATATATATATATATATTATAATAAAAAATACATAAATTACTTAAATAAATCATGTTTAAAACATGTAGAAATGCATTGCTTAAACATCATGCTAGTTTAAAATATGAAATATAAAATATCAGAAATATGTCACTAAGAAAACATCAAAACTACACTTCACTTGATTTTAAAGTCAAAACACTATTAAGTGAAACCTTATCAATGGGACTTGTAGTGGGGGTGGGAGTTGCAGTCAGTTTAATTTGCCAGTACAATTCCCTTGCCAAAAATCTCACTTCCCATTGTCCACCCCTATCTGTGCATGGTACCCTTTCTAAAATATACAACAAACATTTTTTGAAACCATTACAGATCCTTGAATGAGGAGAGAATGTGTTAGCATTGTCATATTTCTTTATTGAATATTTATGTTCATAAATATGTGACTTAAGCTGCTGCTCAGTCTTACTAACACAGAGCAAGAGGCATGTCAAACATAGGGCAATATAGACTACCCCTTTGGTACAACTCGATTTCCATTATTTCTAAGTACCCTAGGGGAAGAGGTTACATTAATACTAGCCCTACTATAAACAAATCTACATTGGGAACATTTCCCATACTTATTCATAACATATTCAACATTAAGTTGTCCTGCACTTTCAATAATATGTTTAATCTTTTTGCCATTTTGTAAACAAATCTAAGTGCCATCCCTACACTCTCTGTCATCCAAAAGAGTTAAAGGCCAATTTGCAGTTTTTACTTATAAGACACTTAACATTGTTACTTTGGACCCCATATGGTATAATCATGACACCCTCATAATTGCCCTGCACTGCGTCCTCCTTATTCTCAACACAATCAATAGGGTTTATATTCTATAAAATCGTAGAGTACATATGTTCATGGTTCATTACTATCATCTCCCTAATCTCACAAACAAGTTCCTTGGGATAAGCTTTTTATAAAAAACAGGTTGGAAAGTATATCACCTTTTCCTTAAAAAAATTCATTCTCAGAGATTAAATTGGTCATCCTAACAAACTGGTTTTCTTTTGCCATTGGGATGAGAGCTAGTAAAATGCAAAAGGCTATTTGAAAATGTGGGTTTCCTAAAGATATTAGATTTCTACTTCATGTCATTAATATCCTTATCAACAATAATATCCATGTAATCAATGCTACAAATTCAAACTGATATGTACAGTGTAAACATTCTGAGTCCGATGTAAATAGAGTAAGAATTCATTCAATAATATTCTATCACTTTTCCAAACAAAATCAGAATGTCATCCAAAACTGTTAGGCGCAAGGGGATGAAGTCAGAAAAGCGTGAGTTGATAAAATGTACTTTCTCACAATAATAATATAATGATGTTTGCAAAGAAATAATCTCATTTTGGGTGAAAGCCATTTCAGTGACCAAAGCTCCACAAAACAAGTCCTGCTCTAACACATGTGGGATCAGAAAAAATAAGTTCTTCACATCATTAGTTACAAACCAAACATCCTTCCCAAAACTGTCCCTCTGCTATTTGCCTCATGCAATGCCTGCTATTTGCCTCATGCAATGCCTAGAGTACTTTCAAACATTCTCTTTGTCATCAAAAAAGATCAACTTTAAATCAACAAATTTAGCTAAAGGTTCAGTTTTGATCCCCCTAAAGCCATAATGGGGCTTATGCAGGGAATCAAACTCTCTTTTTTTTTGTTTTGGGGGATTCCAAAAATGAAAAAAATGTCTGGGATAATTTTTTTTAACCTTTAAGTACCTTATCACAGTTGGAGATAAAGTGTGCTCCAAACAGATATCCATCAGTATTTTATCAGTTTTATAATAGGCTACATTGACTTCAGTTTTAGATGCCAACTGAAAAAAATGGGCTTTATTAAGGTATGCATACTTTTTAAATATATATTCATTAGTTCATAGGTTTATAGGTGGTTACTGTACTATTGACATGAAGGTCTTTATAAGCCTAACTGTGTGTACCCATTATAATAGTAGAGAAACCCAATATAAAGGATTTTGCCAAAACTCAAGATCTTTGTTATCAATGACTGCCCATATCTAGGAGGGACATAGTTGAATTCCCAGGCAGGAATTTGCATTTTCCTATCCAGTCATCCAGGCTATGCTTAAACAGGGTCATAGAGAGGCTCCATTTGATGTGAATTGGTAGCCTATTCCACAGGATTGGCAACCTCTGAGAGACATATCTGTCTCTTGAGCAGGTCCTTTTTATTATACAGGTCAGATTA
Source organism: Protopterus annectens (assembly GCF_019279795.1). NCBI lineage: Eukaryota > Metazoa > Chordata > Ceratodontiformes > Protopteridae > Protopterus > Protopterus annectens. Next base: position 869,348,050 of record NC_056748.1, read on the forward strand.
AGGACCCTGGAGTGGGTGACTCTTGTCCCATTTGACTTGCAGATGTGTAGCATTTCCATTAGGTTTGGATCCAAGTTTGCTCTTTAGTCCAGGCATGTCTCCTCTAAGTAGTCTGTATGCTACTGAGTACAGTGACAATAACTTCAGTCTGTCAATATATAACATGCTGGAGACCCTGAATTTTCTTGGTTACAAATCTCTGTGGTTACTGTAGGTGCCTGGTAAGGTACATACCAAAGGTAGCATTGTACTCAGTTACTGGCCTGATGAGGGTTGAGTACAGGGGAGTTATGACCTCTTTCACTCCTGACACAATGCCTTTGCTAATGAATGTGTGATGTAAACTGCTTTCATTACCACAGTAGACACATGGTGGTCAAAGTTTAGGCTACAGTCAACTTGCATTCCCAAGTCTCTCACTCCTAAGTTGTTACTTAGGTATTATTATGTATATGATAGTCTGCAGGGATATCGATGATAAAGCATTTTTTAGAATTAAGTTTGACTCCATGGCTTTGGCACCAATCATTGGTTTGTGTAAGTCCCTGTTGAAGTATATTGACATTGTTTATGGATTCAACAATTACACCTAATTTGCAGTTGTCAGCAGACTTAGTCAGCCACAGCCCCTTTGTTTTGGGCTGAACTTCTAAGAAGTATATTCAAACAGTAGGGGGGCCAGCACTGGCCATTGTGGAGCCCCACTGGTAATAGGTCTGCTGGTTGAGGTAAAGTCTCCAACTTTGTCTGAGTATGAGCTGTTGGTGAACCAGTTAACAATCCGCCTGATGACATAAGGGTTGATACTCAAGTGGGAGAGTTTATCAGTGATGTCCAAATGTGGGATTGTGTCAAAGGCCTTGGCTAAGTCAAGGTAGGATGTATGCACAAATCTGCCTTAGTCTATGACTGTGGTGACATTTTCAAAGAAGTCCACCCAGTTTAACATGCATAACCTGCCTTTGACAAAACAAAACTGTGTTGGATCGAGGGTTTGAAGATCACATATATTCTTATTTATAAGGTCCATGATGACTGTTCCATGGCCTTACAGGTGAGGCTGGTTAATCTTATGGGTATGTAATTCCCAGGGTCTGTTAATGTACCTCTTTATGAAGACGGATGAAGGTTGCTGTTTTCCATTCAGCAGGAACAAAACCTATATTCAGGCTGTGGTTGAAGAGAGTATCTAATAGAATTGCCAACTCTTCTTTAAGACCATTTAAAACACAACCTGGGATGCCATCCCATGCCATAGGGGATGTTTTTGGCCTTGAAGAGAGCATTAATGGGTTGTTCTTTAGAGATGCAAGGTGGGAGTGATGTACAGGGAATGCTTTGTGTAATGTTTGGAGGGGACAGGAGGTGAAATTTTCACCAAACCTGTCAGCTTATAGGTTAGCTATTTTCTCAGGATCAGTGTGTGTGTGATGCCATCCACGGCTAGGTTAGCACATGTCTGGGTCCTACGTTTTAGGTTACATCTATAGCTGAAGAATACCTTATGATTATTCTTAGCTGTGGTTGCTAATTTTTTTTTCAGTTGGCATCTAAAACTGACAGGACAGTGCAGTTATGACTAATCTGATTGAAGGTTGCTGACACAGGGCTCAGTTTTGAGCTTTTTGACTGGTATGTCTCAAGTCATTCACATCAGCATAAACTATGGCAGAGTCATAACAGTACTTGTTGAGAGACTTGAATGCATGTGTGACCTGATGGATCCTGGGACCCAATAGACAGCTGACCATAACTTTCTCCTTGTTTCAGCCTGGTGAGTGAGACATCTGTTTGTCCCACAGTGGAGTCACCTATGACTAAAAAATTTGCCTTAGGGGCTTATTTTGTGAAACACTGATGCTTGTGTTTTTTATGTGTATTGATTGCTGTAGGTGCTGTATTAGGTGTAGCATGCTTGCGTTTGGAAAATCTCTGGTGTTTAGGTAGGTTTCTGGTGAGTACCTCCATGCATGATAGTTTATGTGTTGAGTGCGTAGTTTGCGAAGGAGGTGTAGTATGTGAGCTGACAACCTGTTCAATGTTACTGTTCTGTGTGCAAGAGAGCAGGTATTCCAGATTCTTAATGTAGCTGCATCTTTCACAAATTGTACTTGGGTGATTTAGGAGTAGAGGGTTGTCAATGTACATGAGGCAGCTGCTACATGGCCTTAATATACCCATGTTAATCAGGCTGGTATCACAAATGGAGGGAAACTGACCATCCATAATGCTAGGTTAAATTCTATTTCCACAGTGGGGAGAGAAAATGGAGGGGTGGGGTATAACTTGGTGCTCTAAGTGGGGACTGTACTAATGAGAGGTTCTATAAAGGGTCTATACTAGTGGAGTTCTCTAAATGATATGAGACTATTGTAGATTTGGTGGTTTTAGAACTGCTTAAGGGGCAAAAGTGCAGCTGAAGTGCTCTCTGAGCAGAATTTAAGGAGTTCTCAGTTGGATCATGGGCAGCTACTATGGGAAAATGCATCCACTGAAGTTTTTGTGTATAACAGCCAATAGTTATCCCCACTGTGCAGTAGTGCATGATGGTGCATGGTGGTGCGCTATGCGTAAACAGATGAATACAGCAGAGCATTGGCTGATCACCTAACTCTCTGGAGCTGTATTAAACAAACACAAACCTGCATAAACAAGAGACTTATGTAGCAACAATAAGTATACTGAATTAAACAATTTAACCAACCAAAAAGATCAAATCTGAGCCATGTGCCAGCAACCTTCAAGCAGAGGAATCCTAACTGCACTCTCCTGTCACAAGGGTGCAGGAGTGTCCTCTCCAACCAAAGATAGCCTGGTTTATTGCCCAATTTAACAAACAGAACCAGATTCAGCAGGCTTGAATCTACTCTATGCTACAGCAGACAAAAAGTGCAACAAATAAGCAAGAACAGTTTTAGAAAATCAGCAATATAACAAAAATACAGTTTAAAAGTGCAAACTACAGTATAAAATTGTACTTATGGTTAGCAGAATGCAACAGATTCCTAGGATTGCACAGATGAATTCAGCAGCGCAGTGGCTGGTTGACTGACTCACTAGAGCTGAGTTAAAATAGACCATTAATTGCAATTCCTGCACACTTATTTGATTTCATGATTCAACTACGCTGGTCCTGGGATAATGGTTGTAATATAACACTTTCCTGCCTGCTAAAGTTATAGTTTGTTTTTCTTTTTTTTTTGTTTTTTTTTTTATTACAGCCATGGTGGCCCAACAGTCTGAGATCATGCTCACAAAGTTTCTCAAAGAAACTGGCAGTGTAAGTGGGGGTTAAAAGTACTCTGTCTATAAACACCCTCATTGCTTTTACTAACTTTATTATAAAGCAGGTTCAAATTTAATTAAAACAAATAACTTTAATTATAATATATTATCAACCAAGTTGAAACTCCTTGAAGGTGCAGAAGTAATTACGATCTGTAAGCAATAAGAGCTGAGTTTTGTGAGTTCCTCCTGCCAAAAAAATGCTGTAAATCTGTGGTGGCATGTTTTTGGAGAGGGAAAGAAATCAGGAAAATAACAGCTATGGAAAATAATGGTCACGGAACTCATCAGTGTACATTGTGGTTGATCACGGAAATGTCATGGGATCTACCATTGTGAAACCAATATTTGGAAAAGACAGAGTGTTGCTCTTTTTCACAAAATGAGGTAACCATGAATAACAGTGATGGCTCAGAGGGTTTAGAGGCAATGGCTAAACACGAAGATGAAGGAGAAAGCATCCACAGAAAATTTTGATATTGTACAAAATGGTGTTCTGTCAATATCATGACTCACAGCAAATGCCTGATTTAGAAGTATTAGAACCAATAATTGTGAGTAAATCAGAGGATTATTTATGTGCTCACTATTTTGAATGCATATGTTTCTTTCCCTGTTATATTCCTCAGTCTGATAGTGTAAAACAAATGATGCTTCTTTCCTTCCTTAAGTTAGTGCAGTATCCCTCAGTGTCGACTTATGTCGAGAACCATGCAGCCATATCCATTTAATACTAACTTCAAGGTTGATGTGCCTTACATCCATCAAATACCACACATTAACTCCAGGTTTGCCTTACCTTACATCCATCTACTCCAGCATACTAGCTTTAAGCGGTTTTCTGTATCTTACATCCAACTAACACTACATACTAACTCTGAGCTTGCCATGTCTTACAGCCATAATAGGACATATTAACTCCAAGTTGTACCTTACATCCAGCATACTAGCTCTATATTTGCTATGCTCTACACCCATCTAACACTACATACTAACTCCAATCTTGCAAGACTTTACAGCTATCTAACACCACCTGCAAGCTCCAAGCTTGATTTACCACATATCCATTTAACACAGCATTGTAGCAGTAAGCGTATCGGTCTTTAAATCCATCTAATACTACAAACAACACTGATCACCAGTCCTTATATCATCTAACAGTACATTCCATCCTCCATACTCCCATGTTCACTGCTGGAGATTTGCAGTCTTGAGGGTTGCAGTTACCATCATTGAAACAATAAGATGCTCCTGATCACTACATGGGGATAAGTATACTGCATCAAAGTTACTGCTTATATTACTGGTGAGCTGCTCTCTGAAGCCAGCTATTGAGTCATATGAAAGTAGGATAGACATGTGCATTACAAGCATATCAATCAAGGTAAGGTATTAGATGCTTTGGATCAGATGCTAAGGAAACCTTTTCTTATGTTGTAAAGTAATATTCAAGAGATGTAAAGCAAACATGATTATTTCATTTACAAAGATGAAACTGTTGATATTGGTAGTTTATTTTGAGTGTTTTTCTTTAAATTACATTTAAACTTGATTGAAGTACCGAGTGTTAAGAACTATCATAAACTATTACAGAACAGTGACGAAAAGTATTGTTTTATGCATAACAAGCTATGTTCTCCAAAGGGAGATTTTGTATCATATATGATTGATCACAGTCTTGTAACCTACCTCACAGAAAATCACTCTGGGCGGAAAGACTTCTTCACAAAATGGCAAAAAATTAATTTCTGAAATGCAAGTCCATTAAAGACATCTTCAGAAGTAATTCATATTTTATTATGGGGACCTTTGCCACTATACAGTCCCATGCAGGGGGTTGCACTCCCTGCACTCCTGGTATACTTTATGATCATTTGTAAGAATGGACATCTCACTGTAAGCAGAAATAACCACTTGCAGTAACCATCATCCCTGGTCATGTCTGACTTTGGAAGCTATACACTTATATAAATGAATGTTACAATAATCCTGTCATACTAAGAGATGCAGCCATTAATGCCAGAAGGGAAGACTGAGATGTATGCAGACATCTCTGATCTGCTAGTTATGCACAGGAATGTGCACTAAATCTCAGTGAGAATAATGTCTGTGAAACTATTTTAGACACTCTCAGCCACTCATTGCTGATATAGTGAGTCACAGGACAGAACGTTTTGATACACTTATAATTCTGTACAAATACACACTCCCTGTTCCAAAAGGGATGGACATTCTAACCATGCTGATCTACTTACAATGAGCTATAATAGCCTTCCTATGATTAAAAGATTTGTTTCTGAAAGCTGTCAAAAATGTATCATATCCATAACATATCGATTCATGGTATAAGCTTAGCACTAATAATTAAAAGGTCAGCAATAGACAATGTCTATTTTTACAGTAAATTAAAAAAAGTCTAGCTCACTCCCACAGAAACTTCCTTCCCACTACAGTTTGCCAATGTCACTCAGTACAGTGCTTGTTAATAGACTTAGGATTCAACTAAACTTGTTCAGCAAAACTCATTCCAATCAAGTTTACTTCAGCAAAGCATATGCATTGCTTTGCACAGTTGTGTTGGAAATCAAATTCATTTTGAACAAACAGAGCCAATGGCAGATTAAGTGTAACTTTGGCCCTGGGCAGTATTCAAACCGTGCTCCACACAGAAAAGTATTTCATGTTTCACACAAACACACAGTAACTGCAGTAAAGTATACTAATTTACCTCACCCAAATGCACACAAGCTTTGTGGTTCCACATTAACAGCTGTTTAAAATAAGCAAATGACAAAAGGAAAAGCTACTTTCACCACAGATTCCTTCCCACTAAACACAACAGTTATAGCCACTTTAACTAATCACACCACATATATCTGATTGTGATAAAAAATAATGGTCCACAGTCATGTATTTCAAGTTTGTTTCACACAAACACATAGTGACCACAGGAAAGTTTTCCAGAGATGTACCATAGTCCTGTAAAGTCTGACTAAATACTGTTTACAATACAAAAATGACAAGGGATAACTTACTTTCATCCACATATAGGTCAGCACCCACACTCACCAACCAGTTATAGCCACTTTGCTAATTAAGTACACATCAGACATTTTGTTGTGATAAAAATACCAGTCATATTAATATACTTCGTTTGTTTCACAGAAATGCACAGTAACCAGTGTAGCCCCAATGAAGTACTACAACTTAACTTCACACAAATGTGCACTAGTCCTGTAAACACATTCATTGTCTTATTTTTTGGAAGTAACTCTGTTGGATTAAACTTTTTTACTATAACAGTGTGGACTACCATTCTTCAATAGTGGTTTGGCTGTTTCTGACCCAGGTGGACTGTTGTTTCTTGTTTTTTTCATTTTCCACCTGTGTATCCTCCTTTGGTTTTTACAGTTTAATAATTGTTTACAACAAGCATATAACAAGAGGGTAAGATGCTTTCATCCACAGACAGTTTACCACCCCACACAGTAGTTACACCACTGTGTTTACTGTATACACTTTAGCTAACTGCCTCTGTTGAAAAGTAGCAAGCACACAATAACTGTATGTTATATTTGTTTCAGTAGTAGCCACATTAAAGTAATCAAAAATGCCTTACAAAAAGTTTTATACTTAGAAAATTGCTAGAACAACATGTTTGCCATTATTATGCATTTTTTAAAAGATATGCACTATGAAACATGGTTGTCTATCATGATTTATTGCCTGTAATCTTCAGCACTTTGCCAAAAGATACACACATTTCTCAAGGAACATACAAAAATAAGAGCCAAATCAGGAACATTGTACAACATCAGGGAGAGTTTTATGGTATGCACACAGCTACATATGAGTCAGCCCCCCCCCCCACCAAGCAAATTACCCTTGCAGCTCTCAACCTATTTATGCAACAGTCATGGATAAAGCCAAAAATAATTGAAGGACAGTGGCTCAAAACCAGGGTCAAATTTTAAATACTGATTAACAGGATTGCATTAACATGCATTTTCTGAAATATATGAAGTTTGAAACTCAAATATTTGTAATTATTTATTGATCAACAGGTTGCTGGAAAAACTACACATTTCTGAGGGACAGCCTATAAATATGAGCCAAACTCAAGGACATTCTGCAAATAAGGAACAGTTAAGAGATATGCACATAGCTCCAACCTTTGAGCTCAAGATTGTCAGAAATACTGAAATAATAATGTAGGATGAAGACCCAAAATCTGGTCAGGGACAGATTTAAAATTTTCCTCTTGCATTTTTAGAAAACTATTAGAATAGCAGAATTTGCATTACTATGCAATTTGTGAATGACATGACATCTAAAATGCAAATTCGGTCCTATTTTTTTTTTTACCTCAGTCCCCAACAGTTCACTGGAAAACTATGCATTTTACATGGACCAGACAAGAATTATGAACCATGATCAGGGGTGATATTATTTACAATTACATCCACTTTTATACACATTCATTGATAAATATACATATTAATATTTCATGAAACAATTTATTTTTTTAACAAATTTTGTAAACTAACCCACATATTATATGCATATGTTTTCCTACATGTTCGTGATTTGATTTGTCAAAAGTTCTAGATGACAAAGATCAGTAATAAATACCAATCTTAAACTCTATAAAAGATGGAGGAGAGAGAGAACCATCAAAGTGATAATCTTCTCTTTCTGGCTACAGCTAGACCAGATTAGATTAAGTTTTATTTTATTTTTTTTATTATAATAGGGATGTAACCATAGAGAAGAGAACCATAAACTTTGTAAATAAAACTCAGAATAAGTTAATATTAACAAGTTATTAACATTCTCCCCGGTTAGTTCTTAGTTCTGAGCCAAATAAAAATACATTATCCTCACATTCTCTTCTTTACATCTCCAATCATCAAGATTTTTCTTGAAGAGTGCTAATGAGGAGCTTTGTTTGATATATATATAGGTAGTTTATTCCAGAGTATGGGAAGTCTCTGGGACAGGAATCTATCCCTCCGGCATGTTCTGTTTATTGTAGTGACAAGGTTTAGTTCCCTAGAGCGTGTAGCTCGGAGGGATTGGGATTTCTTTAAGTGGAGCATGTCCAACAGCTCTGGGCTTGACATAGCTTTGTATGTTAGGCAGAGATCACCTCTGAGTAGGCGATATGCAACGGAGTAAAGCTGGAGTTTTTTGAGACGGTCAGCATAGGGCATCTGTTTCAGGCCAGAAATCCTCTTTGTGAGGTATTTCTGTGGCCTTTCCAGTTGTTGGAGATGTCTTGTGAGGTACATACCAAAAGAGGCATTGTACTCTATAATGGGTCTAATGAGTGATGAGTGGAGGGGAACAATGACCTCTTTTTTCTGGATGAGAAACCTTTTGTGATAAGGTGTGCCATGTAGAAGGATTTCCTGACTACTGTGGCAATGTGATTATCAAAGGAGAGACTACTGTCCACCTGTGTCCCAAGGTCTCTTATCACACTTTCGGTGTTAAGTATACTACCACCTATGTTGTAGTTCATGGGTACAGAGTTTTTACCAAAGGGGATGACAATGCACTTTTTGGCATTGAGCTTGAGGCCATGGCTTTGACACCAGGCATCTGTCTCAGTGAGGCCCTTTTGTAGGATGTCCACATCGTTAGGAGTTTGCAGCAAGAATTCAAGATTGACCCTATCAAAAGCCTTGTGGGCATCTACTACCATTGTGAAGATGTTGGTATTTCTCTGATTTACAAAGGATATTAACGCTTCTAATGTTAGAGTGTTGTCACTGGTCTGTCTACGTGGTGTAAACCCAGATTGTTCTGGAGAAATGATTTTCTCTATCAGATTTTTAACTCTGTTTGCGAGTATTGAGGTCAGGATCTTGGTGTCTATATTTAGAAGAGAGATGTGTCTATAGCTATCTGGATTTTTAGGGTCCACTTGGTCTTTTAATATAAAAATAGTTTTAGAGGTGTTAAAGTGAATATCATGTATGTTGTTATTTATTATATAGTTCAGCACGTGGTATAATAATTTGGCAACTAGTGGACTGAAGGATTTATAAAATTCTGAGGTAAGACCATCCGGTCCTGGGGCCTTGTGTGGTTTTAGATGTTTAATTGTTGTGGTTATCTCGTTAATAGAAATGGACTCCGTTAGTTTTTTTTGTTGATCTAAATCTAGTTTAGGGAATTTTAGTTTTTGAAGAAAAAGATCCCTAGCCTCCTTCGAGGCTTGTAGGGTTTGTTCTCCATATGTTCGAGTATATATTTGTTCAAATACTTTGATAATTTCCTCATTTCTTGTATAGTTTTTCCCTTGGTAATTTACTTCTGCTATAACTGAGGTGGATTTTTGTTGAGCGATAATTCTGGCCAATGCTCTGGAAAGAATTTGGGCTACTTCTGCATAATTAGCCAACTGTCTTGTCTCATAAAAAGATACATTTCTGTTCTCGAGCATATATAGGTCTCTTTGTAGTTTTAGGAGGTCCATTTCCATTTGATTATTAGGGTAATTTATCAATTCTTTCTCACGTTGTTCTATTTTCTCCTTTATTTTATGTTCCTCTTTCAGTTGGATTTTTTTATAATATACTGCTTTTTTAATGAAAGTTCCTCTGATTTGTGTTTTGGTCGATGCCCATTCTATATCCATTGATGTTTGGGAATTGAAGATATTTACAAGGGATGTCTTTAATATATCCTCAGTCTCTTTTACTACATCTGTTTTGAAGAGCAGATTAGGATTTAATGACCAGTTATTAGTTCTATTGTTTAAAAACCTTTTTTTGTCACAGTTGATACTCGGTGTAACTTTGGAATGATCCGACAGAAATCTAGAGTCGATGACTATTGTAGGGTCCATGTTAATGAGTATGTCTGAGATTAAAATGAAGTCTATTCTCACCCCATTTTATGGCATTGGGAGTAGAATGTGTAATTCCCAGTTTTGTTATCTTTAGTCTCATATTTAAAGGGGTCATATAGTTTGAAGTCGTGTTTAAGTTCATTTAAAACTATTGTAGCTTGTCTATTATGTAGTTTGGTCAGGTTCGATTTATCCTTTCCCAGGTTTTGATATGTGTTCCAGTCACCACCAATTATTAGATAATTATCTTCCAGTTGGTTTAGAATTGGGTACAGTGACATGAAAAAGAGATGTTGGTTGCTACAAGGTGCATATACATTTAACACCATTATGGGTTTTGGAAATACCATGTTAGTAAATGTTACATAGCACCACCTTCCCTCTTTGTCAGCCTTAGTTCCAAGTATTTTATCTTGAAAATGTTTTTTAATTATTATGGCCACCCAAGCACTGTTAGTTTTGTCCCCAGAAGCTATAATTTGTCTTATCCACTTTTTTTTCCCAAAATCTGTCCATTGCTCTGAAGTTAAATGCTTTTCTTGTATTAAGATGAGATTAGCTTTGGTTTTCAGGGCTAAATGCAAAAATAGTTTCCTTTTTTCTTTATTTTGTAGTCCTTGAATATTCCACATTTTAATTTCCCCTATTTATGTGATAGATATGCTTGTTTTAACTGATCTGTATGTTAATTTAGATTTATGGTTTTTGTATGTGTTGTTATTGTATGTCATTGGAAAGCATCTAACTATTCCCATCCCTACACTGTGCCTACCTAACATACCTCTGGACCAGGAATAAATGGGGGAATACAATGTGATTTTAGTATGTACCATAAGATTCCCACTAATATTAAATTGTGTTTTTTCTTTATGTATAAGTTTGTGACATGGTATCCCCCTTATGTTACTAAATACAATATGGAAAAAGCTTAACAGACTAGTTCTCTACAAAAAACACTGCTGCGTCATATCCCTTGTCTCAACCTTTAAACTATTATACCATTAGAGTGCAGCGGTTAAAGTACAAGACATACAGCTTATAAGTTTATGATCTATTCCTCCTAAAAGTGCATTTTTAAACAACATGTTAATGATCAAATTCTCAATTAGATATGGCAAAATATACAACAATGTAACCTATATTTTTAAGCCAGGCATGTCATATTTAAATGATCCTTCTCCATATAGTTCTTTTACCTTCCCTCTTCTTATATATATAAATTACCCAGCTTCTGTGTTCAGGCATTCTTCTGTAGCAATCTATAACAAACTCAGATTGCATTATTGGCATCTAAATAGAAGTGGGTATATGAGGGAAAAAAAACAGATTGCAAGCTTAGGCAGGTATATATACTGCTAAGACTTGCTTGTTTAGATATTGATAACATTTGCAGTCAATTAGGTTATATTCATATTGTCATATAATTCCTCTTCTCTAAACTGCTTAAACTCTCATTGCTGCAGTTATTCCAGTTAAACATCATTATTTCAATCAAGGACCATTTACTTGGTCTGGTTCTACCTGACTCACATCTAGAAATTAATACTGGATTCTTTACAATAAGTTTATATTGGAGAATCAAAGTCACAATTTTGTTTTGGTAAAACAGTACCTTATTCTTCTGATTCTTCAAAGTCATGTTTGCAGGATTTACTAGTCATCTTTCAGTCAGTTGTTGTCTTATTAATTGTTTTATGTCAATTTTTGTGATTTTGAGTCAGAAATCACTTCTTCGTCTTGCTGTAACTTCCTTTTAGGTCGTTTTTTTTTATAGTGAAGATTTTGAGCTTGAAGGGGGACTGTTTTAACATACCAGTTTCCTGGGAAATGGTGTCACCTTATATTATGTGCATTGGAAATGGCAGTTGAATTTTAGTTCCTACCCGGTTTTCATTTCCTTTTCCTGTGTTCCTCGTGGCTCCCATCATTGATTTAAGGCCTAGGCAGCAAGGGGAAGCTCTCAGGCTGTGTATCCCATCAAAAACACTCACAAATCGGTCTGATTTTTACTCAAGGGTCATTTTTAATTTCTAGGCATTTTATTTAGTTTCTGGAGGTGGAATCTGCTTGAAAACTGACAGGAAAGTCTCTTTTGCTTCCTTGGGGTTTGCAATCATGTATTTTAACATCTTTTACATTGAAAATTAGAAGGTTTGGGTATTTCATCTGGAACTTTATTTTCTTTTCTATCAGAAACATGCCGTATGGAGATAGAAGTTGCCTTGCTTGCCTTATCTGAATAGGCAAATCTTGAGCAAAGGAAATTCCACTATTATTACAGGTGAGTGTCCCTTTCTTCTTTGCTGCAAAGAGTATTTTATTTACATCTTGATAGTTTAAGATTTTGGCATACACAGGTCTTGGTCTCAAGGATGATTGAGCTTCTTTCAGAGCTCTGTGGGCTCTCTCTATTATTATTTGTTGTGTTGTTTCAGAATCATCTAGTTAAGATTTTAGTATGACTTTGATTGTTGGCATTAGATCAATGTGTGACACAGTTTCAGGGATTCCCCTTATGATACTATTGTTTCTCTGAGCTCTTGCTTCTAAATCTATTATTTTTGCTTGTAGACTTTGCAGCTCTTTGTCATGGGAATCAGTTCTCTGAGATATAGAGTCTAATTTTATTTCATTTTCTAATATTTTTGCTTCAGATTTTTCAATTCTGGTTAGAATTTGATTAAATGAGTCTCCAAATGTTTGAAACTGTGTGGATAAGTCCTGTATTGCTTGTTGAATGGGCAATAAAGCTGTTTTTATATCTTCCAGGCCAGCTGGCTATTCTGACTTGGTTTTATTGGCAGGCTTGGAGTTGTCAGATTGCTTATTTGTCCTCTGACTTTTTGGAGTTGTGTCTTTGGTGAGGCTAGTATCGAGAATTTGGTTTTAGTTATTAGTGTCCATATTATTTTCTACTTTCGACATCTTGCTTTTAGGTAAGTTTTGCAGACTTTATGTATGACTGCAGGGCCACAGCACCACCCGGCTACAGATGATTTCTAGAATCTTAGTTAATCCCTTTGTTTTAAAAGGAAGCTGTTGCTTTTTTCCTTTTTTGAATGCTGTTTGTTGTCTGGAATACATATTCAGTCGTATTTATTTGTTTTTTAGTCTGCACTGTCTTCTGGGTTTATTAAAATCCAAGGTATTTCAGAGAGCTAGGTGCTTGCAGTGCTCACAGAACAGTTGCCATCTTGAACTCAGAAGACTAAAGTTTCTTAATGACAAGCAATTCTGGCATGAAGAGGGGTAAACCATTCTACATACACAGTAGCAAAATGATCAAACTGTGAACAGCAAATCACTGGACAGAATCTGGCTTGGTTGAAATAGATACTAACAAATGCTGAACTGCTAAGTAAACATTACTCTTTGGTATTCCAGAAGGAAAAGAAAAATCTATCAATTCCAGTCTGGAAATAAGCAGATGTGCCATGCCATTGAGGTCCATTCCTGTCCTTTAACAAGAGAACATTTCATAACTAAATGTCAACTCGTAAAGGTCAACAAGTAAATGGAATCCAGTAGAATTCACCCTAGAATTCTTTGTGAACCTTGAAGGAAACTGCTGTTATGCAATCTAACTTTATCAACAACTCCAGGAAGCTGGGGGGTGAGGGTTGATACCACTTTGTCAGGGAGGGAACACCTGAATATTGTGGATCTGTTCATTTTATGTGAATAGAGAAGATCATGGAATCACTAGTGAAGGAAAAACATTTGAAACACACAAACACAGAAATACACACACACACACACACACACACACACACGCACGCATGCACGCACACACACAGATACTCACACACCTTAAACACCAGATAGGAAAATCTTTTAGCCATTATACTTTATATACTGTATAAGTTATTTTAGAAAGTCTTCCACAAGTAAATAAATAAGTAAATAAGTACATTAAATAAAATAAAAAATGTTGAAGGTCAGCACCATCATATAAAAAAAATGAACTGTGCAGCAACAAAGTGCACATATAGGCCTATAATACACTGTAAAAGTCAATTAGAATTCTCTGAGGGAAACAAATCGACACTATGTAACAGTTTATTACAGGAGGAACTCACAAGACCAAGAGTGGTTATCACAAGAAATTATTTCACAAGGTCAGGTAAACTGCAACTACAACAGAAACAGCTCCATGTTTTTTATGGAAGGAACTGCCGGTAACAAGTTCGGACTTCAAGATTTTGATTGTATCACCAAAGAGTAAAACTGATGAAGCAGCATTAGTATTCACTAAAAATGTATGCCTTTTTTCCTTTTGCCATGCAAGAATTTCTGAGACAGTGACTTCTCTAAAACATTAAACATATATGTTAAATCTTACGTCTCTCTTGTATAATAGCTCAGAGTCTCAAATTAATAAATTATCAAAGAAACCAAATACATATAACCTTCTTCTTTTGCCTCAGTTGTTGGCCTTTGCATATATGTGTGAAATAAACAAAATAAATATATGTTAGAAATATGTTCTAATTGTAAAATTCATAATTTAAGCAAAAAACAGAGAAAGCTGCATGATGGTGTACCTGCAGCCACAAATCTTTATATTATGAAAGCTGACAAAAGATGCACCCTGGTTGTTATGGGGGCTATTTGTTTTGTAAATAAAATGGTGAGCTTGCTTCCTAAAAATTATGTTTTTAAATAAATACATAAGATTATATTGAATGGAAAGCATAGGTTGATCAACTATAAAATGCAAGAATAATACAAGGGTATATTACTGTAAAAATAGTCAGTTATTTGAGAAGATTTTATCCTAGAACTACAGTGAATTTCAACAGTCTGAAAATCTGCAAAATAAGACAGCCCTGAGACCAATGCTTGCTTGTGCAAAGCAAAATGAAAAGCTTCTGCCATTTTTATTGAATATTATATTAAAGAAATAGTACAACATGTATTTGTTAGAGACTTACTAGATATTATTGAAGGAATTAAGAATACAGAAATATGTAAAAATGGTATTTTAGTAACTATAGAGAAACAATCTTCTTATACTTCGATCCCTAATCAAGAAGGTGTGAACGTTTTTGGTATAATGCTTTTAGACAGAAATGATTTTACTGTTTCTCAAACAAAAACTTTAGTTGAATGCCTAAAGACTGTTTTATATAATAAATGCTTTGGTTTTTGTAAGATGAATTTACAAGCTGAGATTAAGAATTGCAGTGGGTGCTATAATGGCACTGGTTATATGAATTTATTTATGGCATTTTGGGAGAAACATTATATTAAGTAACACTTAAAGGCTCATAGGTAGGTACTAGGCTATCTGCCCGAAGGCATTTATAAGCCTAGCCGGAATGTGTTGGCTTTCGCCACCCCCTTAGATTAGTTCCCTGTGCCACTGTCCAGCAGAGCCATTGAAGTGATCCCTGGGGTAAACTTTCTTTTTCCCATCCACTCATCAAGGTTTCTTTTGAAGAGGGTTAGCGAGGAGCTCTGCCTAATGTAGATTGGAATCTTGTTCCAGAGCATAGGAAGTCTCTGGGACAGGAATCTATCCCTCCAGCACATCCTATTTATTGTTGTGGTGAGGTTTAGATCCCTGGAGCGTGTGGCTCAAGGGGATATGGTTTTCTTTAGGTGGAGCATGTCCATCAATTCTGGGTTGGACATGGCCTTGTATGTCAGGCAGAGATCACCTCTGAGTAGGCGGTATGCAACCAAGTACAGCTGGAGTTTCTTCAGTCGAGCTGCATAGGGCATCTGCTTGAGGCCAGTGATCCTCTTTGTAAGGTACTTCTGTGGTCTTTCCAGTTGTTGCAGATGTTTTGTAAGGTACATTCCAAATGGGGCACTGTACTCTATGATGGGTCTAATGAGTGATGCGTAGAGGGGCCCAATGACCTCTTTTGATCTGGATGCAAACCCTTTTGTGATTAGGTGGGCCACATAGAAGGATTTTCTAACCACTTTGGCAATGTGATTATCAAAGGAGAGGTTACTATCTACTTGGGTCCCCAGATCCCTTATTACATCTTTCGTATTTAGTGGGCTACCACCTATGTGGTAGTTTGTGGGTACTTTGTTTTTTCCAAAGGGGATGACTATGCACTTTTTGGCATTTAGCTTGAGGCCATGGTTTTGACACCAGGTATCTGTCTCAGTGAGACCCTTTTGGAGGATGTCTGTGTCAGCCAGAGAGTCAGTTATAGCCTCTAGTTTGCAGTCGTTTGTGAACTTGGTCAACCATAGTCCTCCTTTGCTTGCCTATACCTCTAAGAAGTATATGCCGAACAGGAGGGGTCCTAGGACTGAGCCCTGGGGAACGCCACTTGTAACTGGTTTAGAGTCAGACCTAGCTCCCGTAACTCTTACCATGTGGGTTCTGTCCATGAGCCAGTTGGCAAACCATCTCATGACATAAACCCCTTTATGTTCAGGCTGGTGAGCTTGTCTATAATACCTGAGTGGGGGATGGTGTCGAAGACCTTTGCGAGGTCTAGGTAGGCTGTGTATAGTCTTGGTAGCTGTCTCAAAGAAGTCCACGAGGAGGCATGATCTGTCCTTAACAAAGCCGAACTGGGTAGGGTCCAGTGTTTGGAGGTTTCCAATGTCTCTGTTAATGAGATCCGTGATGATGTGTTCCATAGCTTTGCAGACCAACTAGTCAGGCTTATAGTTCCCGGGGTCTGTTCTGGCTCCACCTTTGTGGAGCAGAATAACCATTGCTGTGCGGTATTCTGTGGGCACATAGCCTGTGGAGAGGCTGAGTTTAAACAGTGTGTTTAGGTGAGGGGTTAGTTCATCTTTGAGCTTGTTTGGGATGCAGCCTGGGATACTGTCCGGTCCCACTGATGCTGTGTTTTTGGCTTTGGAGAGGGCTGTTTTAACCTAAGTGTCTGTGATTTCAGAGGCACTATATTCTTCTGGTATAGTTATGGGACCTTTTGGGGGTGAAGTTTGCACTGAACCTGTCTGCCAGGATATTGGCTATATCAGTCAGTTCAGTGTATTTTGTGCCATTCTGCACTAACTCCAAGCAGATCTGAGAATTGTTACTTAGATTCTTGACATAGCTAAAGAATGCCTTATGGTTATCTTTGGAGTCCATGGCAATTTTTCTTTCAAAGCTAGCCTTGGATGATTTTATGAAGGAATGTAGTTTCTTGCTGATACTGATCAGGGATGTCTTCCCTTCTTGGGATTTTACTTTTTTCTGTACTAGTTTCCTCCTTCTATTGCATATCTTGTTTATGGCAGGGGTCCACCCGACTGGTTTCCTTTTCTTGGAGGAGTGAGTCTTGGTTTTGTTTGGGATAGCATGATCCATGCATTCTTGTAGGTACCCGTAGAGTGCATTAGTAAAGTATTTTGCAGCTAGGACAGCATTATCCTTTAGCATGGGGACTTTGAAACTTCCCACCTCAGTCTTAAGTAACGTAAAGTTTGCCTTTGAAAAGTTTTTCACGGTGGTTTCTTTAACCGGGGGTGGTGGTGGAATGTGAATATACAGAGTGATTTGATTATGGTCAGATCTAACCAGTGAGGGGTTGACCTTTGGTGCAGAACACCAGTCGCCCATGTTGGTGATGACCAGGTCCAATATGTTGTCACCTCTGGTGGGGGTGTTGACCAGTTGATCTAGGACATTTGAATTTATAAATTCTAGGAAATGTTGGGCAAGGGAGTTTGTACTTGAGTAGTTCTCCTAGTTAATGGTTGGGTAATTGGAATCACCCAATAACAGGGTGTTTGGTAGGACCTTTATGTTTCCCAGTGTTTCCAGAAATGCGGAGTGGGAGTCCTGGGACATGGTGGGTGATCTGTAGCAAGATATAATTTGAATAGCAGTTTTGCTCATTGTTAATTGCATGTGGATGATCTCTGAAGCATCGTGCTGTGCCACTAACCTAGAGGTGTGGGTATCCTTGATGAATATGGATACTCCGCTGCCTTTTGCATTTCAGTCCGGGTTTTATGGCCGAAATGTATGGTATGAGTTGTAGCCTGGTAGTTCTGGGGTGCTCTATGGAGCCTTAAACCAGGTTTCTGTTACTGCACATATATCGATTTTCTCCATACTGAGGAGTGCCTCAAGTGCATGCATTTTCAGGTTTAGACTTCTGGCATTGAGTAGCATTACCCTCAGTTTTTTGTTACTTGTGCTATTTACAGTGGTGGGTTTGTCTTTTGAGCCTTGCCTAAAAAAGGCACTATGGGGGTGGCAAGAGGCTTGGCCAGTATTTGAAAGCCTAAGGGTGACAGGTGCAAGCCTTCTCTAGCAAAGCAACGTGGCTTGTCGAGCATGTCATCCCAGGCTGACAGACACTGGATCCCCTTTGAATGACACCAGAAGCTTAGCCAATTGTTGAAATTGATATTTTTTTCTCTATACTATGGTATCATTCTTGGTGAGGGCAGGATGTTACTCAGGGTCAGGGTCATACCGGCCTGGGCTATATGATCAGAGAGCACCTCCATTTCTCTTTTCATGTATTCCAGGGAGGAACGGCTCAGGTCATTTACACCAACATGGAAAATGACAGAGTCATATTTGTACTTGTTCTGGAGTCACCTGAGTGCTTGTGTTATGTGGTGAATCCTGGCACCCAACAGGTAGCTAACAGTAACCTTCGACTTGTTCAGCCTAGTGAGTGGGACGTCAGTGTGCCTGACTATAGAGTCACCTATTATTAGTGTGTTGGGTGTGTTATTTTGCCTTAAGGGCTGTGATTGTGTGGCACACTGGTTTTATGAAGTATGTGTTTCATGGTTTGTGTTGGGAGGTGGAGGATGCTTGGATTTCTGTTTTGGAGGTCTCTGTTGCTTTTGCAGATTTTTATTTAGAGCCTCCAAGTATGTTTTCATGTATTTCTGTGTGTTTTTTGCCAGTGCTGGTTTCATAGGTCTATGTGAGACAGTGGTGTGATGCAAGTAATTCCCTTCTCCTCTTGACTGCCTGGTCCAGTCTTGGGTTGAGAGTGATTAGCCTCCAGTTTGGCTGTATAATTGCATCTCTTGCATGTATTAGTGTTTGGTGGAAGGAGGAGAGGGTTGTTTGTGTACATGAGGCAATTATAGCATTGCTTCAAAATGCCCAGATTCACCAGTTGGACTGGAGAGTACACCTGAAACTGCCCTTTATACATGCCTGGATAGGTACAGTGAACTGTTTTACTGACTGGCTGGTAAGGTCAAAGAGAGAGCCTTGTCCTTCTCTACAGTATAAGGGGGTCTAGTGCTAAGGTTTATTAGTGCTTGCTATGAGTTTTGAGCAAGTGCCGGGATGAGAAGTGAATGGTTTGAGTGCTTAAGTTGAAAGTGTGTCTAGTTCCAAGGGAAAAATTAAAGAGTAGACTTTGTGGAGCCGGGAATAGTTATACCCTAGCTAACCGGCACTACCCGGTGCTCAAAACCACACAAATGCAGGTTTTATAGCAGGGAAATGAAAGAGATAGAAATTATCCCAAAATGGCCAATAAACTACTAATTTCTAGGCTGAAACCACTCCTCCAGAGACAGATAGGCTGCTCAAAGCTCCCTCTCTCACAGTGAACAGAGAAACTTCCTTCTATCCAAGTAAGGTATGGGTAAACACAGAAACTTGTAATACAGCCCTGAATTCAGAACTAACCTGAAAACTGGACTATACTAGCTTAGAAAGGCAGGAAAACAAGTTTTTTTTTTTTTTTTTTTTTTTTTCTCCAGAAAATAAAGCAGAGGTAATCAAAAACACTTTAAATGCACAGAAATGGCTATCTCACTTGAGTGTGTAGCCTACAACAGTTAAACAGATAATTTAAACATAAAAATGACTTTGTTAAAGTGCAGGCAGTAAAATAAGTACAATATGTAGCTGAAATAAGTTTTTTAAATCACAGAAACTCTAGAAAATCACTGTTTTAGGCGGAATTAGCTAAAGGCAGCAAGAAAATGCAGAAAAATGATACTTAATCACTCAAACGTCTCTCTTTTGTCTCTATGCTGCTATTGAACTCTGCGGGGCACCTGACAGGAGCTTGCTGAGCTGTATACTAGCACAAAAACCTTGCATATGCGGGTTTTATAGCAGGGAAATGAAAGAGATAGAAATTAGTCCAAAATGGCCAATAAACTACTAATTTCTGGGCTGAAACCACTCCTCCAGGGACAGATAGGCTGCTCAAAGCTCACTCTCTCACAGTGAATAGAGAAACATCCTTCTATCCAAGTAAGGTATGGGCAAACACAGAAAGTTGTAATACAGCCCTGAATTCAGATGCCAGGATATTGGCTATATCAGTCAGTTCAGTGTATTTTGTGCCATTCTGCACTAACTCTGAGCAGATCTGAGAATTGTCACTTAGATTCTTGACATAGCTAAAGAATGTCTTGTGGTTATCTTTGGAGTCCATGGCAATTTTTCTTTCAAAGCTAGCCTTGGATGATTTTATGAAGGAATGTAGTTTCTTGCTGATACTGATCAGGGATGTCTTCCCTTCTTGGGATTTTACTCTTTTCTGTACTAGTTTCCTCCTTCTATTGTATAGCTTGTTGATGGCAGGGGTCCACCCGACTGGTTTCCTTTTCTTGGAGGAGTGAGTCTTGGTTTTGTTTGGGATAGCATGATCCATGCATTCTTGTAGGTACCCGTAGAGTGCATTAGTAAAGTATTTTGCAGCTAGGACAGCATTATCCTTTAGCATGGGGACTTTGAAACTTCCCACCTCAGTCTTAAGTAACGTGAAGTTTGCTTTTGAAAAGTTTTTCACGGTGATTTCTTTGACCGGAGGTGGTGGCGGAATGTGAATATACAGAGTGATTCGATTATGGTCAGATCTAACCAGTGAGGGGATGACCTCTGGTGCAGAACACAGGTCGTCCATGTTGGTGATAACCAGGTCCAATATGTTGTCACCTCTGGTGGGGGTGTTGACCAGTTGATCTAGGACATTTGAATTTATAAATTCTAGGAAATGTTGTGCAAGGGAGTTTGTACTTGAGTAGTTCTCCTAGTTAATGTTTGGGTAATTTAAATCACCGAATAACAGGGTGTTTGGTAGGACCTTTATGTTTCCCAGTGTTTCCAGGAATGCGGAGTGGGAGTCCTGGGACATGGTGGGTGATCTGTAGCAAGATATAATTTGAATAGCAGTTTTGCTCATTGTTAATTGCATGTGGATGATCTCTGAAGCATCGTGCTGTGCCACTAACCTAGAGGTGTGGGTATCCTTGATGAATATGGATAATCCGCTGCCTTTTGCATTTCGGTCCGTATTTTGTGGCCAAAATGTATGGTATGAGTTGTAGCCTGGTAGTTCTGGGGTGCTCTATGAAGCCTTAAACCAGGTTTCTGTTACTGCACATATATCGATTTTCTCCATACTGAGGAGTGCCTCAAGTGCATGCATTTTCAGGTTTAGACTTCTGGCATTGAGTAGCATTACCCTCAGTTGTTTGTTACTTGTGCTATTTACAGTGGTGGGTTTGTCTTTTGAGCCTTGCCTAAAAAAGGCACTATGGGAGTGGCAAGAGGCTTGGCCAGTATTTAAAAGCTTAAGGGTGACAGGTGCATGCCTTCTCTAGCGAAGTATCGTGGCTTGTCGAGCATGTCATCCCAGGCTGACAGACACTGGATCCCCTTTGAATGACACCAGAAGCTTAGCCAATTGTTGAAATTGATATTTTATTCTCTATACCATGGTATCATTCTTGGTGAGGGCAGGATGCTACTCAGGGTCAGGGTCATACCGGCCTGGGCTATATGATCAGAGAGCTCCTCCATTTCTCTTTTCATGTATTCCAGGGAGGAACGGCTCAGGTCATTTACACCAACATGGAAAATGACAGAGTCATATTTGTACTTGTTCTGGAGTGACCTGAGTGCTTGTGTTATGTGGCGAATCCTGGCACCCAACAGGTAGCTAACAGTAACCTTCGACTTGTTCAGCCTAGTGAGTGGGACGTCAGTGTGCCTGACTATAGAGTCACCTATTACTAGTGTGTTGGGTATGTTATTTTGCCTTTAGGGCTGTGATTGTGTGGCACACTGGTTTTATGAAGTATGTGTTTCATGGTTTGTGTTGGGAGGTGGAGGTTGCTTGGATTTCTGCTTTGGAGGTCTCTGTTGCTTTTGCAGTTTTTTATTTAGAGCCTCCGAGTATGTTTTCGTGTATTTCTGTGTGTTTTTTGCCGGTGCTGGTTTCATAGGTCTATGTGAGACAGTGGTGTGATGCAAGTAATTCCCTTCTCCTCTTGACTGCCTGGTCCAGTCTTGGGTTGAGAGAGATTAGCCTCCAGTTTGGCTGTATAGTTGCATCTCTTGCATGTATTAGTGTTTGGTGGAAGGAGGAGAGGGTTGTCTGTGTACATGAGGCAATTATAGCATTGCCTCAAAATGCCCAGATTCACCAGTTGGACCGGAGAGTACACCTGAAACTGCCCTTTGTACATGCCTGGATAGGTACAGTGAACTGTTTTACTGACTGGCTGGTAAGGTCAAAGAGAGAGCCTTGTCCTTCTCTACAGTATAAGGGGGGGTCTAGTGCTAAGGTTTAGTAGTGCTTGCTATGAGTTTTGAGCAAGTGCCGGGATGAGAAGTGAATGGTTTGAGTGCTTAAGTTGAAAGTGTGTCTAGTTCCAAGGGAAAAATTAAAGAGTAGACTTTGTGGAGCCGGGAATAGTTATACCCTAGCTAACCGGCACTGCCCGGTGCTCAAAACCACACAAATGCAGGTTTTATAGCAGGGAAATGAAAGAGATAGAAATGATCCCAAAATGGCCAATAAACTACTAATTTCTGGGCTGAAACAACTTCTCCAGGGACAGATAGGCTGCTCAAAGCTCCCTCTCGCACAGTGAACAGAGAAACTTCCTTCTATCCAAGTAAAATATGGGCAAACACAGAAACTTGTAACACAGCCCTGAATTCAGAACTAACCTGAAAACTGGACTATACTAGCTTAGAAAGGCAGGAAAACAAGTATTTTTTTATTTGTTTTTTTTTTCAGAAAATAAAGCAGAGGTAATCAAAAAACACTTTAAATGCACAGAAATGGCTATCACACTTGAGTGTGTAGCCTACAACAGTTGAACAGATAATGTAAACATAAAAATGACTTTGTTAAAGTGCAGGCAGTAAAATAAGTACAATATGTAACTGAAATAAGCTTTTTAAATCACAGAAACTCTAGAAAATCACTGTTTTAGGCAGAATTAGCTAAAGGCAGCAAGAAAATGCAGAAAAATGATACTTAATCACTCAAAAGTCTCTCTTTGGTATCTATGCTGCTGTAGAACTCTGCAGGGCACCTGGCAGGAGCTTGCTGAGTTGTATACTAGCACAAAAACCTTGCATATGTGGGTTTTATAGCAGGGAAATGAAAGAGATAGAAATTAGTCCAAAATGGCCAATAAACTACTAATTTCTGGGCTGAAACCACTCCTCCAGGGCTGCTCAAAGCTCACTCTCTCACAGTGAATAGAGAAACATCCTTCTATCCAAGTAAGGTATGGGCAAACACAGAAAGTTGTAATACAGCCCTGAATTCAGAACTAACCTGAAAACTGGACTATACTAGCTTAGAAAGGCAGGAAAACAAGTATTTTTTTGTTTTTTTTTTTTTTCAAAAAATAAAGCAGGGATAATCAAAAAATACTTTAAATGCACAGAAAAATGGCTATCACACTTGATAGTGTAGCCTACAACAGTTAAACAGACAATTTAAACATAAAAATGACTTTGATAAAGTGCAGGCAGTAAAATAAGTACAATATGTAGCTGAAACAAGCTTTTTAAATCACGGAAACTCTAGACAATCAGCATTTTAGGTGGAATTAGCTAAAGGCAGCAAGAAAATGCAGAAAAATGATACTTAATCACTCAAAAGTCTCTCTCTTGTCTCTCTGCAGCTGTAGAACTCGGCAGGGCATCAGGCAGGAGCTTGCTGAGCTTTATACTAGCACAAAAACTTTGCATATGCGGGTTTTATAGCACAGAAATGAAAGAGATAGAAATCAGCCCAAAATGGCCAATAAACTACTCATTTCAGGGCTGAAACCACTCCTCCAGAGACAGATAGGCTGCTCAAAGCTCCCTCTCTTACAGTGAACAGAGAAACTTCCTTCTATCCAAGTAACGTATGGGCAAACACAGAAACTTGTAACACAGCCCTGAATTCAGCACTAACCTGAAAACTGGACTATACTAGCTTAGAAAGGCAGAAAAACAAGTATATATATTTTGTTTTTTTCAGAAAATAAAGTAGATACAATCAAAAAAAACACTTTAAATGCACAGCAATTGCAATCACACTTCAGTGTGTAGCCTACAACAGTTAAACAGGGAATTTAAACACAAAAATGGCTTTGTTAAAGTGCAGGTGGTAAAATAAGTGCAATATGTAGCAGAAACAAGCTTGTTAAATCACAGAAACTGTAGAAAATCAGCATTTAGGTGAAATTAGCTAAAAGCAGCAAGAAAATGCAGAAAAATGATGCCTATTCACTCCAAAATCTCTCTTTTGTCTCTCTGCTGCTGTAGAACTCTGCAGGGCACCAGGCAGGAGCTTGCTGAGCTGTATACTAGCACAAAAGCCTTGCAAATGCGGGTTTTATAGCTGGGAAATGAAAGAGATAGAAATGAGCCCAAACTGACAAATAAACTGCTCATTTCTGGGCTGAAACCACTCCTCCAGGGACAGATAGGCTGCTCAAAGCTCACTCTCTCACAGTGAATAGAGAAACTTCCTTCTATCCAAGTAAGGTATGGGCAAACACAGAAAGTTGTAACACAGCCCTGAATTCAGCACTAACGTGAAAACTGGACTATACTAGCTTAGAAAGGCAGGAAAACAAGTATTTTTGTTTGTTTGTTTTGTTTTTTTTTTTTTTTTCAGAAAATAAAGCAGAGATAATCAAAAACACTTTAAATGTACAGAAATGGCTATCACACTTGAGTGTGTAGCCTACAACAGTTAAACAGATAAACACAAAAATGACTTTGTTAAAGTGCAGGCAGTAAAATAAGTACAATATGTAGCTGAAACAATCTTTTTAAATCACAAAAACTCTAGACAATCAGCATTTTAGGTGGAATTAGCTAAAGGCAGCAAGAAAATGCAGAACAATTATGCTTAATCACTCCAAAGTCTCTATTTTGTCTCTCAGCTGCTGTAGACCTCTGCAGGGTACCAGGCAGGAGCTTGCTGAGCTGTATACCAGCACACAAACCTTGTAAATGCGGGTTTTATACCAGGGAAATGAAAGAGATAGAAATTTGCCCAAAATGGCCAATAAACTACTCATTTCTGTTCTGAAACCACTCCTCCAGGGACAGATAGGCTGCTCAAAGATCTCTCTCTCACAGGGAATAGAGAAACTTCCTTCTATCCAAGTAAGGTATGGGCAAACACAGAAACGTGTAACACAGCCCTGAATTCAGCACTAACCTGAAAACTGGACTATGCTAGCTTAGAAAGGTGGGAAAACACGTATTTTTTGTTTTTTTCAGAAAATAAAGCAGATACAATCAAAAAAACACTTTAAATGCACAGAAATGGCTATCACACTTGAGTGTGTAGCCTGTAACAGTTAAACAGGTAATTTAAACACAAAAACGACTTTGTTAAAGTGCAGGCAGTAAAATAAGTACAATATGTAGCTGAAACAAGCTTTTTAAATCAAAGAAACTCTAAAAAATTGGTGTTTTAGGCAGAATTAGCTAAAGACAACAGGAAAATGCAGAAAAATTATACTTAATTACTCCAAAGTCTCTCTTTTGTCTCTCTGACTCTGTAGAACTTTGCAGGGTTTGCAGGGCACCAGGCAGGAGCTTGCTGAGCTATATACCAGCACAAAAACCTTGCAAATATAGGTTTTATAGCAGGGAAATTAGTAAGATAGAAGTTAGCCCAAAATGGCCAATAAACCCTCATTTCTGGGCTGAAACCACTTCTCCAGGGACAGATAGGCTGCTCAAAGCTCCCTCTCTCACAGTGAACAGAGAAACTTACTTCTATCCAAGTAAGGTATGGGCAAACACACAAACCTGTAACACAGCCCTGAATTCAGCACTAACCTGAAAACTGGACTATACTAGCTTAGAAAGGCGGGAAAACAAGTATTTTTTTTTTGTTTTTCTCAGAAAATAAAGTAGATACAATAAAAAAAACACTTTAAATGCACATAAATTGCTATCACACTTGAATATGTAGGCTACAACAGTTAAACAGGTAATTTAAACACAAAAACAACTTTGTTAAAGTGCAGGCAGTAAAATAAGTATAATATGTAGCTGAAACAAGCTTTGTAAATCACAAAAAACTCTAGAAAATCAGCATTTTAGGTAGAATTACCTAAAGGCAGCAAGACAATGCAGAAAAATGATACTTAATCACTCCAATGTTTCTCTTTTGTATCTTTGCTGCTGTAGAACTCTTCAGGGCACCAGGCAGGAGCTTGCAGAGCTGTATACTAGCACAAAAACCTTGCAAATGTGGGTTTTATAGCAGGGAAATGAAAGCAAAATTAGCACAAAATGGCCAATAAACTACTAATATCTGGGCTGAAACCACTCCTCCAGGGACAGATAGGCTGCTCAAAGCTCCCTCTCTCACAGTGAAGAAAGACACTTCCTTCTATCCAAGTAAGGTATGGGCAAACAAAGAAACTTGTAACACAGCCCTGAATTCAGCACTAACCTGAAAACTGGACTATACTAGCTTAGAAAGGTGGGAAAACAAGTTTTTTTTTCAGAAAATAAAGCAGATACAATTAAAAAAAACACTTTAAATGCACGGAAATGGCTATCACACTTGAGTGTGTAGCCTATAACAGTTAAACAGGTAATTTAAACACAAAAATGACTTTGTTAAAGTGCAGGCAGTAAAATAAGTGCAATATGTAGCTGAAACAACCTTTTTAAATCAAAGAAACTCCAGATAATCAGTGTTTTTGGTGGAATTAGCTAAAGACAGCAAGAAAATGCAGAAAAATGATACTTAATTACTCCAAAGTCTCTCTTTTGTCTCTCTGCCTCTGTAGAACTTTGCAGGGCACCAGGCAGGAGCTTGCTGAGCTATATACCAGCACAAAAACCTTGCAAATGTAGGTTTTATAGCAGGGAAATTAATAAGATAGAAGTTAGCCCAAAATGGCCAATAAACTCTCATTTCTGGGCTGAAACCACTTCTCCAGGGACAGATAGGCTGCTCACATCTCCCTCTCTCACAGTGAACAGAGAAACTTACTTCTATCCAAGTAAGGTATGGGCAAACACACAAACTTGTAACACAGCCCTGAATTTAGCACTAACCTGAAAACTGGACTATACTAGCTTAGAAAGGCGGGAAAACAAGTATTTTTTTTGTTTGTTTTTTTTCAGAAAATAAAGTAGATACAATAAAAAAAACACTTTAAATGCACATAAATTGCTATCACAGTTGAATGTGTAGGCTACAACAGTTAAACAGGTAATTTAAACACAAAAACAACTTTGTTAAAGTACAGGCAGTAAAATAAGTACAATATGTAGCTGAAACAAGCTTTATAAATCACAAATAACTCTAGAAAATCAGCATTTTAGGTGGAATTACCTAAAGGCAGCAAGACAAAGCAGAAAAATGATACTTAATCACTCCAGTGTCTCTCTTTTGTATCTCTGCTGCTGTAGAACTCTGCAGGGCACCAGGCATGAGCTTGCTGAGCTGTATACTAGCACAAAAACCTTGCAAATGTGGGTTTTATAGTAGGGAAATGAAAGCAAAATTAGCACAAAATGGCCAATAGACTACTAATTTCTGGGCTGAAACCACTCCTCCAATGACAGATAGGCTGCTCAAAGCTCCCTCTCTCACAGTGAACAGAGAAACTTCCTTCTATCCAAGTAAGGTATGGGCAAACACAGAAACTTGTAACACAGCCCTGAATTCAGAACTAACCTGAAAACTGGACTATACTAGCTTAGAAAGGTGGGAAAACAAGTATTTTTTTTGTTTTTTTTTCAGAAAATAAAGCAGATACAATCAAAAAAAACAATTGAAATGCACAGAAATGGCTATCACACTTGAGTGTGTAGCCTACAACAGTTAAACAGGTAAACACAAAAATGACTTTGTTAAAGTGCAGGCAGTAAAATAAGTACAATATGTAACTAAAACAATATTTTTAAATCACAGAAACTCTAGACAATCAATGTTTTAGGCGGAATTAGCTAAAGGCAGCAAGAAAATGCAGAAAAATTATACTTAATCATTCCAAAGTCTATATTTTGTCTCTCGGCTGCTGTAGACCTCTGCAGGGCACCAGGCAGGAGCTTGCTGAGCTGTATACTAGCACACAAACCTTGCAAATGCAGGTTTTATAGCAGGGAAATGAAAGAGATAGAAATTAGCCCAAAATGGCCAATAAACTACTAATTTCTGGGCTGAAACCACTCCTCCAGGGACAGATAGACTGCTCAAAGCTCTCTCTCTCACATGGAATAGAGAAACTTCCTTCTATCCAAGTAAGGTATGGGCAAACACAAAAACTTGTAACACAGCCCTGAATTCAGCACTAACCTGAAAACTGGACTATACTAGCTTAGAAAGCCAGGAAAACAAGTATATATTGTTTTTTTTCAGAAAATAAAGCAGATACAATAAAAAAATACTTTAAATGCACAGAAATGGCTATCACACTTGAGTGTGTAGCCTATAACAGTTAAACAGGTAATTTAAACACAAAAACGACTTTGTTAAAGTTCAGGCAGTAAAATAAGTACAATATGTAGCTGAAACAAGCATTTTTAAATCACAGAAACTCTAGGAAATCGGTGTTTTAGGCAGAATTAGCTAAAGACAGCAAGAAAATGCAGAAAAAATGATACTTAGTCACTCCAAAGTCTTTCTTTTGTCTCTCTGCCTCTGTAGAACTTTGCAGGGCACCAGGCAGGAGCTTGCTGAGCTGTATACTAGCACAAAAACCTTGCAAATGTAGGTTTTATAGCAGGGAAATGAATGAGATAGAAATTAGCCCAAAATGGCCAATAAACTCTCATTTCTGGGCTGAAACCACTTATCCCGGGACAGATAGGCTGCTCAAAGCTCCCTCTCTCACAGTGAACAGAGAAACTTACTTCTATCCAAGTAAGGTATGGGCAAACACAGAAACTTGTAACACAGCCCTGAATTCAGCACTAACCTGAAAACTGGACTATACTAGCTTAGAAAGCCGGGAAAACAAGTATATTTTTTTTTGGGGGGGGGTTGTTTTTTTTTTTTTTCTTTCGGAAAATAAAGCAGATACAGTCAAAAAAACACTTTAAATGCACATAAATTGCTATCACACTTGAGTGTGTAGCCTACAACAGTTAAACAGATAATTTAAACACATAAATGACTTTGTTAAAGTGCAGGCAGTAAAATAAGTACAATATGTAACTGAAACAAGCTTTTTAAATCACAGAAACTCTAGAAAATAAGGGTTTTAGTGGAATTAGTTAAAGGCAGCAAAAAAATGCACAAAAATTATACTTAATCACTCCAAAGTCTCTATTATGTCTCTATGCTGCTGTAGATCTCTGCATGGCACCAGGTAGGAGCTTGCTGAGCTGTATATTAGCACAAAAACCTTGCAAATGTGGGTTTTATAGCAGGGAAATGATAGAGATAGAAATTAGCCCAAAATGGCCAATAAACTACTCATTTCTGGGCTAAAACCACTCCTCCAGGGACAGATAGGGCTGTGTTACAAGTTTCTGTGTTTGCCCATACCTTACTTGGATAGAAGGGTAGCAGGGCAGCACTTACCTGACACCTGCAGCAGTTGGAAAGACCCCAAAAGTTCCTCACCAAAAGGATAAAGGGGCTCAAACATATGTCATACGATGCCCGACTGAAGAAACTCCAGCTCTATTCAGTCGCATACCGTCTGCTCAGAGGTGATCTGTGCCTGACATACAAGGCCATGTCCAACCCGGAATTAATGGACATGCTCCACCTCAAAAAATCCAAATCCACCAGAGC
The DNA here is from genome assembly GCF_019279795.1 of Protopterus annectens. Taxonomy (NCBI): domain Eukaryota; kingdom Metazoa; phylum Chordata; order Ceratodontiformes; family Protopteridae; genus Protopterus; species Protopterus annectens. Next base: position 869,378,143 of record NC_056748.1, read on the forward strand.
CACGAGAGCAAGAGACTTAAACCTCAACACGGATATAAATAGGATGTGCTGGAGGGACAGATTCATCACCCAGAGACTCCTACACTATGGAACAGAATCCCAGTCCATGTGAGGCAGAGCCCCTCACTGACTCTGTTCAAGAGAAATCTTGACGAGTGGATGGGAGATCGTAGGTTTACCCCGGGAATCATCTCTGTATCACTGCTGGACAGAGGCACAGCAAACTAATGGGTATAGTATTCTCATCCTAAGGGGTGGTGAAAGCCACACACACTCTGGCTAGGCTTATAAATGCCCTAGGGCAGATAGCCTAGTATGAACCTATGAACCTAAGATAGGCTGCTTAAAGCTCCCTCTCTCACAGTGAACAGAGAAACTTCCTTCTATCCAAGTAAGGTATGAGCAAACACAGAAACTTGTAACACAGCTGTGAATTCAGCACTAACCTGAAAACCGGACTATACTAGCTTTGAAAGGTGGCAAAACAAGTATTTTTTTTGTTGTTTTTTTGTTTTTTGTTTTCAGAAAAAAAAGCAGATACAATCAAAAAAACACTTTAATTGCCCAGAAATTGCTATCACACTTGACTGTGTAGCCTACAACAGTTCAACAGGTAATCTTAACACTAAAACAACGTTGTTAAAGTGCAAGAAGTAAAATAAGTACAATATGTAGCTAAAACAAGCTTTTTAAATCACAGAAACTCTAGAAAATCAGCGTTTTAGGCAGAATTAGCTAAAGGCAGCAAGAAAATGCAGAAAAATTATGCTTAATCATTCCAAAGTCTTGCTTTTGTTTCTCTGCTGCTGTAGAACTCTGCAGTACATCAGGCAGGAGCTTGCTGAGCTGTATGTTATTTTATAACATGGCAGAATAAACTTGTAACTTTAAATACCATTAAAGATAATGTACAGTCTGATAAAATCAAAGTATCCTATCTGTTCTGAAAATGCATTTCATCAGTAGTTACTTACCTTGGCTGACTTTCTGTCATTTAAGTTTGCATTCTCATTTTTCTTTTTATGGAAGATCTCTTCCAAAAAATGCCTTCCATAGACACAACATGCTCTGCCCTCATTTATTACTCTGCTGGATGTCCTGCTTCCTTACCATCTTGCTAACATCTTATTGGAGTCAGCAGTGTCTATTACCTAGTCAGTGAGAGAGAAAGGTGCACAGAGACAGGAGTTTCAGATTGTGTTAGTTTTACTTGTATTTTTTGTCTAATTGTCAAATATAAGGTCAGTTGAACACAGTTGGTTAATCTAGTCTTCAAACCTCCATGCATTCTCCATTACTTTTATGTGGAAACAAATGTGAAAGCTGCGTCTGTTTCACTGCCACACAAGCAAAGGATGTGCTGCACAAATTCCATTACTGTTAATTGTCTGTAATTTTTGCTCAGTGTCACAGAATTTTACCTTTCATCTGTTCATGATTTTTACCTCACATTTTTACCCGGTCCATCACTTGTAAAATGTGTGTTTTTCTATGAAACCAATGAAGATTTCAATCAGACACTAATACTAGATATTAGAGTTTCATAGTTTATATTTCATTTTGTCCATCAAAAGATCGTAGTTTATATTTAATTTTGTCTGTAAAAAGCATGCTAATACAAAACCCATTCCATTAATAAATGGACATTCTGTGGTCAGGCTATGTACAGCATTAATGTAATATTTGCCTACCTACAAAAAAAAAAAGAGAGGAAAGATTTAACATACTAGTGCAAGACGTACAGAAAAGATCCAACTTTGCAACATCAAAGTCACAAGTGTGATGATACAAATATTGGAGCCAAAGTTTGTGAGTGGGAAATAACAGTAAAATGAAACAGATTGGTAAGCCATCCTGTCATCCCATAAGAAAGAGACAGGCAGCAGGTAAGTGAAAAAAAAAACAGTTGCACATGATCTTTGAGATCTACGTGAATCCATTTATCGTTCATTTGAAATTGAAATGTTTTCAAACTATGTTAGAAGTAAATCCTAGTAGTAGTTTTAATGTGACTGGATTCAATAGGCTTACTGTACAATGACATTTAAAAGGGAAGTGAGTAATAACAGCAACAAATACCTGGTGTACCTAAAGAAAAAATATTGTTAAAGGACAAAGAATAGGAGTTACTCCATAAAAATGCTCAGAGAGAAATTACTCTGTGAATGCAGTAGAAGAAGCTATTGTATGTGTTAATGTGGATGAAAATGACAAATTTAAGCCAAGAATGTCATGTGAAATGTAGTTAAATAGCAAAAAGTCCATATAAACTAGATTCCAACTGTGAGTTTGTCATAAAGTCTAGACAGCAAATCGGTAGAAAACATTATGCAAGATGAGTCAATTTTATTAAGATAAAGTAGTCAAAAATCTGGGGGAAGTATTCTAGTTTTAGGATGATAATAGGTAAGTTCTAGGGAGTCAGTCTAGAGACCATCATAAACATAGCTAACAGACCATATTCAAAAGTTCCCTGCAACCTGAAGAACTGCAACACAAGATACAACAGGGGAGAATTTGACAATGCCCAAGTAATTATCTAGATTTATCTTAAAGGTGCTGGGGTGTTACTCTGTTTGACAACAGACCCAGTCTGCTGAAGTCTTCATGGAGTATACATCCTGTTGATGAAAGTGCTTACTGATTTAATAAAGTGTGTCATAGCATTTCTAAATGGTTGGATTTGTATTGTTCAAACGTGAATCTTTTTTCAAGCTGTCTTAAAGACTGGTTAATATTATAGTGGAACAATTAAAAAAAAATGTTTAGAATGAAGGTAGAGTATGGCTAGTGATCTCAGGTTTTCACAAAGGATGGACATTATGTCATCTCATCAAAGACAATTCAGCTGAGAATGGTGTAAGTTATTCCACAGAGTAAGACATTACAAGAACAGGAAATCACTTCACTAAAACATAGAATTATCAAAAATGCATAAACCTAGATATACCCACAATTATTCATACTACCTCATGTAGGAAGTCAAGCCTATCATTACATCATACAGGATACAGTATCTTATGTACCCCTGACTCTAACTCAAATATTAATTCCACTGCAAATCATAAATGCAATCCTAACCTTATAACACTAATATTATTAACATCTCATGTCACATGAAAGCATTTGACCAAGAATTCATTCATTCACCGTGAGACTTAACTTAAAAATACTAACCAGCACTACATTCAGTTAAATCAACTTTCACCTAGTAGTCTTGAAGAAATGCCTTTCAGTGAAAGAATCTTAGACTAGTGTTCTTTTTTCTTGGTGTGCAAACAACTTTGGTGATTATAATTTGACCTAAGATCAGCCTGGCTTTGGTGGGACAGAATGATGCAGCCCTGTCTGCAACCCATAATGCTGGAGTTTAATTAGTGTCCCCTGTCTTAGGTTCATAGGTTCATAGGTAGGTACTCTTGAGAGGATACAGGCGGGTTGGGAGACGAGTAAAGGGGCATACACCACTCACTTCTTCTAAAGACAAGACTAGGGTGGGGGAAGTTAGGAAGCACACCGAAAAGTATTATTTCCCTGATGGAGATCAGAGAAACTACTTCCCATGTTTCAGAGTTGGGAGTTGGGTTGCTTGCTGGTAACATCTCTTGCAGAAAAGAAAGACAACCAGCATATACAGTGCATTTCCTCTGCTAAGCTGAATAGGCATGGGGAGATAGGGCCATAAATGAAAAATATCTTGAACACTCCTGATGATTGTCTGAATGATGACCCCCTCCTGTTGACCTTTGGTACAGTGATGGAGAACAAATGGACCAGCTGGCTTGAAATGTGCTGATGATTGACTTTTAGCTGGGGAAAAACATACAAAAAAGTAATAGTTTGGTTTCAGAGCACATAGGATCATAGGAGATTACTAGGCTATCGATCCTAAGGTCATTTTAAGCCTAGCTGTTTCATCCCAATGTAATACATAGAAATGCTAGTCAATACCCAAGATTGTATTTAGTGAAGACTGCCCATGTCCATGAGGGCTGTGGGCACTATCCCCAGTAAGACTTTATGGTGACCCATCTACTTGTCCAGATTCCTCTTGAACAGTGTCATAGAGGTGCTCTGTTTCACATGAATTGGTAGCCTGTTCCAATGATGTGGCAGTCACTGGGAGATAAATCTCTCCCTTCAGCATGTCCTTAAGTTTCAGGCCATACTTAAGTCCTGGAGTATGTAGCCCTAGTCCCTTTTGATTTACAGATATGCAGCAAGTTCATTAGGTTTGGGTGTTGAATTGCTCTGTAGGCTAGGCATAAGTCTCCCTTAAGAAGTCTATTTGATACAGAGCATAGTGACAGGGACTTTAATCTTTCTGTGTAAGGCACATGCTGAGGCCCCTTGATCTTCCTTGTTAGAAACCTCTGAGATTTTTCCAGTTGCTGCAGGTGCTTTATATAGTACAAGCCGAATGGGGCATTATACTCAATTATGGGTGGGATAAGTGCCGAGTTTAGAGGGGTTATAACCTCTTTTGCTCTCGAGGTGATGCCTTTACTAATCAACTGTGCTGCATAGAAAGCATTCCTTACTACAGTAGAAACATGGTGGTCAAAGTTAAAGTCACAGCCAACTTGTGATCTCAGGTCCCTTACCACTTCATGCGTAATTAGGATGTTGTTTTTGATTTGATAGTGTGAAGGGATATTGTTTGTGCTGAAGGGAATGATGAAGCATTTCTTTGCATTCAGTTTGAGACTGTGACTAATACACCAGTCAGTGGTCTGAGTGAGACACACCTAGAGTGTACTGACATCATTTGGGGATTCAGTGATTGCACCTAGTTTGCAGTCATCTGCAAACTTGGTCAGCCACAACCCCTTAGTTTTGACCTGAATCTGAGAAGTATGTACCAAACAGCACTGACCCCTGTGGTACCCCACTGGTGACAGGTCTGCTGGTTGATGTGGAGTCACCCACTTTGATAGTGAATGTCTGGTTTGTGAGCCAGTTTGGCAACCCGTCTTACAAAGAAGGGGTCTACATTCAGTTTGCTAAGTTTATCAGTAATGCTTGAGTGTGGGATTATGTCAAAAGCCTTGGCCAAGTTGAGGTATGCTGTGTGCACAGATTTACCCTTGTCAATGTCCCTGGTCATGTTTTCAAAGAAATCCACCAGATTTAACAGGCAGGATCTGCCCGTGATGTAGCCAAATTGGGTAGCATCCAGGATTTGGAGGTCACCTGTGTCTTTATTTATGAGGTCCATAGTGATATGTTTCATGGTCATACAGAAGAGGCTGATCAGGCTTATGGGTCTCTAATTACCTGGGTCTGTTGCTAGGTCACCTTTGTGGAGAGGAATAACTATTGCTGTTCTCCTTTCTGCAGGAACAAAGCCAGTGGTTAGGCTCTGATTCAGTAGGGTACTTAATGGTGATGCTAGTTTATGTTTTAGCATGTTTAGAAGGTAGCCTGTGATGTCTGGTCCCATAGAGACTGTATTTTTTGCCTTGGAAAAGGCTTTGAGAACATGCTCTTTAGATATGTAGGGTGGGGAGGGGGTTTGGGGAAAGTTTGTGATACGTTAGGAGGGGGATAAAGGAGTGAAATTATCATCAAACCTATCCGCTGGCAGGTTTGCTATCTCTGTAGGGTCAGTGTGTGTGACACCATTCGTCCATAGCCACCAGAACCATAGAGCAAGGGGAAGGGACACCCCACACACTTTTACAGCAGTAAGACCTATAGGACTCATGCGTGCATTGCACGCTAACGTCAATTCAAACAAAAAGTGCGTGGGAGTTGTCAGAGTCACAGTGCTCCATTTATGCACTGCAGGTTTTGTTTATATGCTGTGGTCCATTTCTATACTATGCAGGCTGCTGGGTTGGTTTATGCACTGGTGAGGTAACGATTTTTCTGCCAAAGTCACAGTAAGGAGGAGTGTATATGCAGGCAGGTCCATGCTGTGTCTTAATCCAGAGGTCCTTTTATGCAGACTCAGGCAGAGTAAAGTATTTTCGAATGAACTGCAGTTGAGAAGCAGTTGTACAGCTTTATTTACATAAAGGAGGCACCTTTCCAATGCTGGACATCCCTTCCCTGACATCAGATACTATTTGGTGAGCTAAAGTTTGTAACAATGGAGCATTTGGAGCACTGTTTTATTTTTCCTTACGTGGGGTGCTCATACCCTAGATCGGGCTGTACTCATAAACTAGTGAAGTAACTCGGAAACCTGTCAACTGTTCCCATGTAAGTTATTTTGCTGTTGTGATTATTTTAAAGGTTTGGAAGCAAGTATTAGTCATGCCACTTGGAATACACAGGCAGTACTTGGTTGCATTCACTTGTGTGTTTTTTTTTTCCTGCAGCATTTGATTGGTAAGTTTCGATCACAGAGTAGTTTCGGTCTGCTCCTAGACTGGGAGCAAGGTTAGATGGCTTTGCATATGTGTATAAAAAATATTTTCTTGTTATTTTTAAATGAACTAGTAGGGTATACTTCGTAATAGGAGGTTATTACTCTGGTGTCTATTTGTGGCCCTCCTCCCAATCAAGGTTTGCCTAGCTGTGCGGTTCCTACTGCTCCTTAGGTGAGCGACCTCTTTCTCACCTGTTGCACTGTTTTGGTTCAGTGTGCATCCCTGTCGTTCTGTTGCAGACTCTCTGATTAGACTTAATGAGGTGGCAGTAGCTACTGTCCTGGTTTATAAAAGAGTCTGCTTTGTGTTGATACAGTTTATTCCTATTGTTTGGAAATTTGAATCAGTCTTTTCTCCAGTACCCAAGAACATGTGCTACCCTATCGTTTTATATATGAGCTCCCGCTCTTACTTTTGAGTGGGGCATTTTCTTCTGCGGCTGTTAGTTTAGTTGCTTTTTTTAAAATCTGGGTTGTTCATTCATCACCTTGGCTACATGTTTTCCACACCGCTTGTTTCCTATTTTAGAAGAGTTTTTAGAAGCTTGCAGTTTCCCAGAAATCCTGAGCGTAATCTTTGTGTTTGAAGATTGCCAGGTTCTTAAGATTATGTGGTTCAGTAGGTCTCATATTTGGAGAGGAATAGATCTATAACCAGTATTTTATTTGTTAAGGAAATGAAGGGCTGCATGGGCTATACATTTAGAAAATTAAAGGCAGGTAAGAGATGTTTGAGCTACTAGTTCCTTATCGTGTGTGTACATCTCCATTTGAGCTGCTTTTAGGATTTTGAAGAGGGTATGATCCCCTTAAAAGTTGGGCATACGTTTTGGGTCAGTTATTTCATTGTAATGTTAATCTCTAGATCCGTGGATCCATTTCCATTTATGCAGAAGGCTGAGGTCCATTGATGCAGTGTGTATGTGTGTGTGTGTGTATGTGTGTGTGTGTGTGTGTGTGTGTGTGTGTGTGTGTGTGTGTGTGTACTGCCCCAGTTACATATGGCTGGTGGTTAGAATTACTTGGTCTCAAACCCTGTACCTTAGGTACAAGAGTCTGAATTCTCTACTCACACTACTACGCAGTTTGGTCTGTTCCTCTTAAAATTAGTGGTTTTCTGGCAAATCAGTGAGAATGGAATTCACTAAATAATAATAGCCCTTTAAGTTTCAGTCTTCTCATCTTTTTTGGAAACACGTGGTAACACAAAACACTATTTTAGTAATGTTCTAAGATTATACAAGCATTATTTAAAATGTGTCACTGGTTTTAATCCTTTGCACCCCCCCCCAATAAATTTTGGCTTTTTCCAGATTTCTTCTGCTGTGAAATTGAGCAATTTAGTTGTGTCAAGTGGATGGTGCACTGGTAGTGTTGTCACCTCACTGCAAGAAGTTTTTGGTTTGATTCTTGGCTGGGGTGCCTTCTGTGTGGAATCTGTATGTCCTCCCTGTGTTTGTGTGGGTTTTCTCTGTGTGCTCTGGTTTCCTCCCATATTACAAAGACGTGTGTCTGGAGCATTTCTCCCTGGGCCTCTGCTGAAAATCGGCTTTGTTCCAAGTTGGACTTTCCTGGTAAACAAATGTTAACTAAATAACAAATTTTGCTGAGAGCTTCAAGGGAAGAGAATTTCTGTGCTGCTTATTCCGAGTCTGTTTACATTGTTAGTAGCACAACAGGTAGTAGCCTTACTTATGATTCAAAAGGCTGTGGGTTCTACTGCCACGGTATGCAGATGGGTCGATGATGCTGTATTGTATTGTACTTTAAAGGGAGTGGCTACTGCAGTCCTGTGAATGTCCTCCTTTGGCGGAATTACCTAGTAACCATGAACCTGTTATCAGTTTGCCATCTATTCCTTATTGCAATATTACTAGTTTATCATTTTTTAATATAACATAGGCAATTTATTCTTCAAGGGCAACAGCCACTTTATTTGCAGATGAAACAATGAAATATAAAGTTGTTTCCTAGCAGCAATCTCTTCATTAGTTGGACATCTCTTTAATGTTGAATTATTTAGATGACTTACTTCTGCAGAGATTTTGCATATTTACTGATATTGGTGGATTGTAATGACAGAAGTTTGAGTGGCTTTTTACACTTGAAATTTTCTGAAGTGGGTGGTTTTGCCATTGGCTCATACATTTTCATTGCTTACTAGAAGACTGTTCAAAACTACAAATTTAAAACGCAATCTAACAACTGGTGTTGTATTATACAAGGAATATAATTTAATACAATCAGGAAAGTGAATCAAAGAATGCATACATGTATGCATGACCCTAAAAATGTGTTTGAAAACATCCCAGAAGAAAGTGTGAAGGGCTCAAAATCATAGACAAATTTTAAGCTTTACTCTTGCTACCAAAGCAATGGATGAAGGTAAAACAGTTCACACCACATTACCTTGACCTGGCCAAGCAGGTAACAAATACATTGAAAATACAAATGTAAATACAGAAGAAAATTCTGAATAACCTTAACATTCTTAATAAAAGACATATCTAATAATAGTTGAAGATGTAATGCTTGGTGATACAGTCAAGAAAGACGTTTGTAAAGATCATCTAATCTTAAAACATTGAACCCAAAACAGTAAATGTCCAAGACTGCAATACAGCAGGGAGTAATGTTTTATCCTTTCCCAGATTTAGTGCAATCTCTTGGGTTGGGATACATAATTAGCAGCGGCTGTGTGGTGGAGGGCAGTCCCAAACATGGAGGGGTACAGGGGGTGCTTATCTCTTTACAAAAATAAGGTTTACACTTTATTTGTAATTTATCTGGTGTTGATTTTCAGTGTTCTGGGTACAATGTTTTGGGAGTCAATGATCTCACCAGACCATAATTTAATATAGAGCTATGTGAAAAGTGCACAAAAAACCATAGTGAGAAATAAATTGCATTATGAAGTAACCTGAGGTAACCAAATGCATAGTCATGGATTTCTTTCATTACTCACGTAGGCAAACATAAGGGACGGATGGGTGGGAGGAGTGAGAGTGCAGGTTCAAAGCCTTGCAGAGAAAGATAAGTGGGACTGTAATAGTTATATAGAGTAAAAGAAAAGTTTTGAGAGAGGATGCATTGAGTATAATAAGCACTATCTCTGAATCAAGTACACATATTGTCTTTAAACAAATTACAATTAAATTAATTTTTGAATGAGATGAGGTTATCTGCTATCTTGATGGATTCAGGTAAAGAATTCCAGCAAGTAAAAGCAAGTATAGATTTTTGTCTGGCAGCCAGAGGAAAGGAAGGTCTGTCAAAAGGGAGAGAACTGTAATTGTGAAAAAGAATTGGGGTGATGGGCATGCTCAATTTATTGGGTAGAGGAGAACATTCTCTCTAGTTAAGAAGTTTGTAAGTGAGAGTATTCAAGAGGAGAGTGACCCTGCCAATTATAGGAAGTCATTTTTCTTTAGTAGGAGTAATGCAATGGTGTTCAAATCTGCTGGAGCGGTACATGAATCTGAGGAATGGATTTTCCGGCTTGCCTTTATTTTGTTGAACGCCATATGTGCGACTTGCAAAACGTCGGAAGTATGGCTGCAAAGAACCACATTGCCGATTCACTATGTGTTTGAATGGCAAATAAGCAAATGCTTTTTGGCCATTCCAACACATGGATCAGATGTCAGAAATGGTTTTCCACCAAACTATTTTTGACATTTGAACCTTTGATGTTGTCCGTATTTCGGCATTACAGTTCGCGGAAACAGCCGATTGTAGAAATGGTATTCAATCATTCAAAGGTAAATCGGATTTTCCACTTTTTGTAGCAAAGTGGTATTGTGTGAATAACCCAACACAATCCATATTCCAAACTTGGCAGAAGAACATATATGGCTTACCAAGCCTCTAGACTAAGAAGATGAAAAATCCTGTAGGAAGTCTGATTTAGTCCAATAGTGGTTGGATTTAGGTTTTAACATTTTAATGAAAAGACATATGCTAGTCAAGAAGAAGGCCTAAATATCTTTGTTCTGAAAATTGCGGGATAAAGACATCTGTAAGATCTGTGATTATGTTTGTGTGGATGGTTAAGCTTTTGGTGTACATCAAATAACATCAGGAAACATTTTGTGGGCATAGATTACTAGTGAATTTTTGTGGAACCAGTTCCAAAACCTATAAAGTCAATTTGAAGTATATTCTGTAGAACAGAAGCAGAGCCATTCCCTTTGTGGAGAGAAATATCATCAGCATAGAGGAGACAGTTGATATGATGGAGATCCCAAGGAAGATCATTACGAAAGAGAAAAAAATTAACCCAGCACAGAGCCTTGTAAAACACTCTTGCTGGAACATTCTGAGACATTGCCATTATTTAGTGTTGTGAGAGTAAAGCTGTGATTTCTTATTTTTTTTTAACATTTGGAGGACATAACAATAGAAACCTGTCTCATAAAGTTTTTGGAGTAGGAGGGTAAGGTTGACAGTGTCAAAGGTTTTACTGACAGTGAGATAGATAGCTACAGTAGTTTTACCCTGTTCCATTTTGGAGTATATCTATTATAAAATGGTATTTAAAATTACCATTCAGCACATTTCTCCAGCAAAAACCCTTTGCTCAAAACTTAAATTTCTCCTCACAGAAACAAATCACACATCTCAGCTAGCAAAGACCTTATACTCCCACTACACTGGTAACATATGGAATTCCTCCCCCCCCCCCCCTGTCACTGAGACTTAACTGTAATCTTAACAAGTTCAAAGGTGAGCTATAACAATTTCTGAATGATTAATGGATCTGTTCCTGCTTATCGTCTGGTGTATCTATTGCACACTTAAATGAGAATCACTCTACCCCCATAAAGTCATAGTCCCTCTTTGAGCACAAGTTTATGACTAATCATAATTTATGTACTTAGTGCCTATAGTGTATATAGTTATTTTCCCAAACTATTATTTTATTCTTGAACATCTTTACATATCACTGTTCTACTGGTAATTAAGCAGATGTTCTGTAGCTCATCATCTTCATCTGCCATTTATGTGTTTAGTCTCATCATTTCAGCCACAAAAACAAATGTTTTGTAGATGATTATGAGGACTGTTGACTGTTAATTTGAGAATGTCATCCTAAAACTTAGTTCACGCAAACACTTACACACATACCTCATTGCCAGTTATGCAATCTGGCATATTTTTTCTGTGTCTTTTTCCCCAGTCTGCCTAACAAACATAAAGCCCTTGCATATTATATTTGAGTCTATAAATTCCCTAGGGGTGGAGGGTATTCCACCAGATAGCCTAGACTGAGGGTCATCCTAGGAGTGCCATCATCCAGGTGACCATCAAGAAATTAACACTCTCATCAGCATTACAGATATGAGAACATTCTTTATTTGTTAACTTAACCATAGCCCAAGTGGTGACCTGCGCACTTTCATCTCTACAAAGGCCACCTATACCCCACCATCATGCATGTATGCACTCCTTCACAATTGCTTGATCACCAGTTTGGGTGGTCAAACCCCTCACTACTTGTGGTCTGGTCATGCCATATGACCCACCTCTACCCACTAGCTGAAGTTAGGTCATCTTATGGAACAGTGGTCATGAGAGGACTGAGGCTCCTACAATACCCTCCAGGATGGACACAACTGTAATCCCTTATTTGTGCCATAAGGTACTTGTGCTGCTACTCAGAATCTGGTCACCTTGGCTATAGTTGTGCTTCCTCCCTCTATACCACAGTGTAGGGTCTATCTGGCATAAAGCCACTCAGTTTGTAAACACTGTACCTAAAACCATTGGTGATGTATTTTCCATTTTCCAAGTTTTTGCCACCACTCTTCAGTTATATAAATATATATGTATGTCTGTGTTAGAATAGCAACAAACATAACACTGAGCTGTAAAGAATGAAATGGTACATCAAAAGTGCCATAATATATCTTCCCTAATAAACCATTTCTAGAAAAAACAAGAATTAAATATATATTTTAGGCTGTTATTCAGAATCAGTTTCTGGTATATGGACTGCATGCCCTCCCTGTGCTCATGTGGGTTTCCTCCAGGTGCTCCGGTTTCTTCCCACATTCCAGAGACAAGCAGTACATGGACTGGACACGCCAAATTGGCCATCAGTGTGACTATGCATGGAAGTGTGTGGTGTGAAAGAACTACAGAGGTAGGGCTATCCACTTGGTGGTATAAACCTTGACGCTAGATGATTGTCACTAGTGAAGTGACACCCTGGCCCTATGTGCAGAAGAATTGAAAAAAAAAGGGGTTGTGGATGTATGGGTACTGTCTGTAACAAATGTTTTTATTTTAAACTTACATTGGATGTTACTTATCAGTAATCAAATCCTGCAAAATAAATGACCTCGAGCACTAGTCAGACCAACAATACAAGTATCAGCATTTAATATAACTCAAAAATGTCATGATCAGAAATGCTATTAAGAATGCATTAATCTTCCATTCGTGTTACCTTGTTACTTAGAGTTCTAACTAAGAATGAATTTTATATTTATCTTTTACTGCGGCCACGAAAAATGGAGTACAGATTATGCAAGTATTCATTCCTTGGCAGTAGATGAGCTGGAATATCACCAACAAGTTGATGTTTTGCTTCAGGCATTTGTGAAGAGAAGGGTTATTGAGTGCATGCTAAGGCACTGCATTCCAGTTAGACTGTACTAGTTCAAAAAGTGCTACCTTCTTATTGGCTTGCATTACTGGTTTCTCAACCACCGCATGACCATTCATTTTCCAGTGTCTTTACTTAGCAGTAATTACCACTATGTATTATAAATGCCAGCCTTAGGATTTTTTTATCATTTGCAGCCTGCTAGTCTTTTGCAGTTGTTATACAACAACAGATTTATTCTGCCAAGTTCAGTGTTGACTGGAAAATACTTATATTGTTTCTTAAAGCAATTTGCGCTTCATGTTTCAAGTGCTAATGGGTCAGATGAATTGGATCAGTGAATCTTTTCTTGCATTTTTGAAAACACCCCCATCTTTTCAGATAAACAACCACTTCATGTCTAGTAGTTTGTAGATTACATTTCATATCTTACAGAGAACACAACGTACTCATTCTGCTAATCATTTCCTATTTTACCAGATCCCACACATTTTGAACCCTACTGATCATCTTTTACAGTTTGTAGCCTTATTATTCATCCCTCAAGCCTCTTGACAACAGTTTGCTTTAAAACCGGTCTACTTTCTGATCAAAATGTGAACAAGAAAGCCTACTTTAGGTCTCATCTTCCTTCCGGTTATGCTCTGGTCTCCTGGCCACGCCCATCTCTGCTTTGCAGCCTATCAGCCTTTGTCTATTTAGTACACATCTCTCTTTCAGGTGGTTTGTTCTGTGCCAAATACGTGCGGTTTACACAGTCACTGGTCCCTGGCCCTAACAGCCTAAAGATTAATGTTGTTGGTTTTTTGTTCTTCTTTTTCCTCATCCTTAGACTCTGCTGAACTTACCACTCAGCCTTATCTCCTGTCCCTAACACTCTTTTTTAAGGAGTGAGTCTTTAGACACATTCAAATGCTGCTTACAAGCCAGATTTCAGAGATAGAACTTGCTGTCAATCTCACCAGATGCTCTTCTGTTGTCTTCACATTTTTCTTCCACTTACCAGCTTTCAACAGCATCTGACAGTGTGCCCTGGATCTTCACAAACAGGTAACCTATCGTCATTTTCCCCAAGTGCCTTGGAAAATGCTTAACTTCTGTACATGTAATCCTTATGTCCTTGATAGACAAATAAATTGACCTTGTTCCTGTATGAACAAGTGATGGAGGTGGAATCATTGTGAATATACTTCACAGATTACTTCTATCTTAACAGCACTCTGTTTTCAAACAAGATGCTAACTCATATTTAATACTTTGTTGATTACATTTTAATTCTTACAGATCTTACTGAGAAAAATATTTATTATTTTTTCTTACAAAATGTCCTGAATCATTTCCTTAACTACCACCATAATTAAATCCATACTTTCTGAATACAAGTGATCAGTGCTCGCATTTTTGCTCCTAAACCCTTTTGCTAGCACTCCAAGAGGCAGATGTCTTCAGACTCTTTTTCCTTTCTGACAGATTTGATCAGGAAAGCCTCCTTTACAGCTTACCCAGACTTATCCTGTGACCTTAGAACTCTGCCTGTGCTATTATATCTTAGAATATTAGAAAACAAGTCTTTCAAACTATAATTAAAGGATCACTTAAAACTACTTACCTATGCTCTTGCACCTCACCTGGGATAACATAAATGCTGCCTCTCTCTCAGCCTCTTTTCCTGTGCCTCTCTACTCTATGTAGCCTCTCTACTCACTAAATGGTTCTCATATGCCTCCTGGTATAACCACAATCTGGTCTACTACTCTTTGTACTTCAAAGTACTTCCTACAGTTATTGTCAACCTCACAATTTACAAAAAAATGTCTACCATAAAGCTTTGCTACAAACTGCATTATACATCATTCATAAATAATCTCTTTTCATTTTCTGGTACTCAACTGTAACAATATATGACACTTTTGTTCTACTGTATACTATTTCCATATCAGTTTTAAAACATCTTCATTAAACTGTGTCTAACTTATTTTGACCTAAAATATGTGTATGCTTATTGTCTAAAATGTATTAACTGTTGTTTTACGGTTTTCTAATTTTAGTGTGGATCTCTCCTGCCCAGGTCTCAGCTGAAAAGGGACAGCTTGTCTACCCAGTTGGACCATCCCAGTAAACAAATGCAATAAATAAGTAAATAAATAGTCTCCCTTCTGACTTGGTTTTGTTTTCCTGACTATTCTTGTGCCCAGTCATACCCTTACTACTGTAAGGTTTCATATGTTGGCAGGCTAAGGGATTTTATATTGTTAATTTCCTTATCTTTCTTGACATTACTTGTCAGTCTGCTTTATATGACCTGCTGATTTTTCCCCCTTTCCTGACATACAGAATCATAACTCCAACACTTTTTTTCCAAAAGTTAAATTTGTCTTTCCTAATATATTCCATTCCAATTACAAAATCCAGGTTCTTTATTAATAGGCAGCTAACCAGCTATAGGCCCATTACCTTCCAACTATGTATTAGAAAAATTGTGGAGAGTTCAATGCCAGAAATATTAACCCATGTGTTGAGTCAGCTAGGTGGGACAAATATATCTCAGCATGCATCCTGGTATTATCTATCACTTGTAGCATGCAATCTACCTTTTTATAACAATATTGTTTTTGTTTTAGAACATAATCTTCAAACTGCTGTTGATCACAATGATTCTACTTAGGCTTTCAATATGATTAACCATAATTTACCTATGATAAAACGGAGGAATTTGTGCCTAACGAATTAGTTACTGAGATGGATTTATAGATGACCTAGCAATCAGATTTGGTCAGTTAATACTGATACCCACAGACATAGATCTTAGTTTTATTCTCTGTCCAGGGGTGTACCACAGGGAACCCTCTTTGGTCCTTTCTTGCTTAACATGCCTTTATGAGCTACTTTTTTATCAGAGTAGCCTTTCTGATGTCTACAACGTCTGAAGACTGATAAAATTATTACCAGCATAAATTATGTTAATTTACTTCAGAATGCTTTACATAAACTGCAAACCTGGGCCAAATTAAACCACATGGAAATAAATGTGAAAAAGTCTAAATATATGACCTCTTGAGTTTCAAGGGTTGGGAATACATGCACCATAGATGACAAATTCATAAAAAATGTCATAGTTTTAAAGATGTGGTCATATGGGTGGAAATAAATTGACCTTTAGCAACCAGGTCTTAGAGTTGTGAAACTGGGGCTATGAGACACTTATTAAATTGAGAAAGAACAAGGTTTTCTTCCCTTTATTTCCTAATGTTATATTGAAAAAAATAAAAGTATGGAATTACATTCTGATATATCAAATCTATACAATTTAATTTGATTTTAGAGTGGAGTTTCAATTGGTTCCCTTGGTAATGTATCATATTCTCATTGTCAAATCTTTATACCAGTGTACAAATGAGTGTCAAATCTAGATTCAGTAAACAATACCAACATGACTTTTATATATTCCATCACAGAGAAATATATGAATAGGGCTGACACCTACACCTACAACATAGGGTCAACTGTGACTACAAATTATAGAACTCCTAAACTGCATTTTCTCTGTATATACTATAACGTATATCGCTCAACACTGGCTTACTTTCTGTATCACTGTGATACTCATTGCTACATTGTTATTTCTGTTCTACTTACCTAACTAGAAGTATGTATGTAGTTATTGTTCATTGTATCCTTCAAATTGTAACTTGTATCATATTTGTTATCTTGTATTCATGTGGAGCTTTTCTCGCCGGGCATCCACTGAAAAAGGACCTGTGTCCAGTCGGACTTTCCCAGTTAACAAATGTAATGTAAAAGAAACTACATAAATAAATAAATAAAGCAGATTTTAGGGAGATATGATTATGGAATTCAAGGCTGGCAAAGATCCCTTTCTTTTTGAATGTCTAGGTTTACAAGTCTTTCAGGTACATGGATGTAAATGACTGTTAATGATATATAAAACAAATAAGATTACAAGTGCTTATTTTTCTTTTGTGAGAAGACAATAATGGAATAATCTACAAATGAGGTTAAAGACTGAGATACTATATTATGGTGACAACAAGTTTATTATCAACTATGGAGAACAACAGGCTGATATGGACAACTGCCCATGTCCATATCTTAAACTAAATTAGATAAATAATTAACCTGCTATGTGACAAAAGAATATTTATAATTTTACTTGTAATATCATTCCTAGTTTTCACAGTTTATACCTGATTGCCTCCCCACAACCACAATCAGTTAGGAACAATATATATAATACATAATGTACATTTCTCTGGATAATTCCTTTGAAAAAGAGTAATTCCGCCGTACTCCAACACTACAGTTTTATGGCATGCATTTTTTTAAATTTCACTATAAGGATACATAACAAAAATATCAAGTATTCATTTTGCCTTTTCCACCAGAGCAGGTACAACAAGTAAATAAAATAAAAAAATACCGAACCAGCACAGCTAGGCACAACACAATTTATTTTAAGAAATAAATGAAGCTAAATGAAGTAAGCACTTTCACGATATTCACATCGCTTCATCAAACTGATGAAGTGATGTGAATATCGCAAAATCACTTACTTCTTTTAGCTCCATTTGTTTATTAAAATAAATCATGTTGTGATGAAGCAATGTGGATATCACGAAAGCGCTTACTTCTTTTAGCTCCATTTGTTTCTTTAAATTGTGTTGTGCCTAGCTGTGCTGGTATTTTTTATTTTCTATACGTATATTTTGCTTATTAGGACCACACCTTTATCCTGGTCTTGACTGCTACAGTTACTGTTTTTAGAACAACAAGTAAACCCAAAACACATATCTCTCCTGCCTTACCATGAGACTTGTATTGCAGTTTCCTTTGATCTAGAAACTAAAATGAAATGTGTTTGGTTCCTTTGATCTAACCCCAATAGTAGTCCTTTCTAGTCTTGTTCTGGTACACTGAGCTCTACAATTTGCATAAGAACATGAAATAATTAGAACTGTATGTTTACCTGCAAAGACATAAATGCATGTCTAGCTAAGAGCATAAACTTATGAAGACAGGGATATTTCACTTATGGTCTTACTTACTTAGCCTCAAGCAATCTTCAGTTCTTTTTTGTTTCTATGCTTTTTGTATTATTTGAATCCGCACATACCTCTCAAACTCTGAGCAGAAGAAATCTGGACAAAGCCAAAATTAATGGGGAGACAAATGGCCAAAAATAAGGATGAATTTTAAATATTGCTCTTATAAACTTAGAAGATGCTAGAATAACAGATGTTGTGTTAGCATGCATTTTTCTGAAGGATATGAGATCTGAAACCCAAACGTCTATCATTATTTAGTGACTTCAGACCTCAGTGATTTGCCAGAAAACCACAAACTTTATGAGGAACAGGCCAAAAATATGATGCAAAAAAATCTAGGCAGTTGAAAGGTTTGCTCAGTTGCTGTTCCTTTTGCCTTAATTTTTTAATACTGACCTTCCTTTCTGTATGGCAGCAAGCAGGATTTGACTGCCACCCCAAACCCCCAAAAAACATTCTATTCTATTTCCTTTATGTATTCCAAGACTGTATACCACTCTTTCTCTTCCAATGCTTGTATCCAGAACTAAGGGTTTGTCACTCATCTGTGAAATGCATGTGTGTCAATCCTGTCATCCATGAAGCCCTAATCCCTTACAGCTGTAGCTAGTAGTCTGTTTTGATGGTTCATTATTATTTACCTACATTACAAAATCAAAAATGAGGTCCATTCGCAGACGCAGCTACAGCTCTCTCATTTGCTACTTAAGGCCCTGACAGGATATATTCCATAGCTACTGAGCTGCCTAGTTACTATGTGCATAACTGCTCTGTCTTACTTCTGACTAACCAAATCAGTACAGTGCTATCCAAAAACTGTGTACCTGTCCCCATTGTAAGGGCTGTATTTCAACACTATCAGCATTACCAAGGATCAGCTCTGACGACTCATAAGTACTTTATATCACTGTAAATATTTCTCAGTCTGCTGTGATCCAGAATGACTTCTTGAAGTGTTCTGTTAAGCCCAACAAGCTATGCTGTAGAATAATCCCTTTGTTTTGGAATTTATTCCTGACCTTCAGCTTTCTCTACCCTTGTAATATCTAACTAGTGCACATTTTTTTAGTAACTTGGCTTCTTTTACTTAAATGCAGTCTGGCACTCCCAATCCCAGGAAATGCCCAGTTAAGATTTAATATGTAGAAGGCTGTACACCATTCTAATGTACCTCTAGTAACTCAGATATCTCATTCTTCATTGTTATGTTCGCCAATTGTAGAAACTTCTGAAACTTTTTGAATGATGGTCTGTGGATACTAAAGTCCCAAGACTAGCACATCAAATGATTTTCCTCCTGTTGCCTGAATTTTACACCTTAAGGGAATGCCTTTTCTTCTACCTGACTATCAGGCACCTGCTACAAACCATTTAAAAATGAAAACATGATAAGGCATAAGGAATTGTACCAGGCATGCCACATACATTTGACACTTAGATATGAACGTTAGGTTGCAATGGCTGAAGCACTAACTACCTAATCAAGTGACCTAATGTTTCCCTTTAGTCTACAATGTGTGAGTATGGAAATTGCTGCCTTATTGTTTGTCTCAAAACTCACTTGAATATTAGCTAAAGCCTCTCCCCAGAGCACCAGTGATAAAAAATATAAATCTGTTCTAAAAAAGTGACACATTTCATTTTCCAAGTATACTCTGCTGTTGAGGTCAAAGGCTGGCAAACTACTTGGCCTAGAAGAGAACCTCCCATTCTATTTCATCCAACTTCATCTGTATAGAGCTGTAAGTCCTGAAACTCCATTAACTTGCCTTAAGAAGGTTTAGCTTGTAACATTTTTATCACTCTGTTCAGTCAGCTGTCAAGTAATCCACATCTTGGATCCTTTCTACTGCTACCTGCCAGTGTATATCACATAACCTTTTAGCAAAATGTCTCCATAGTTGAATTGCCCCAAGTACTGATAGTTACAAAAAATAATTGCAAAACCTTCTCACATAAGGTCACTGCTCGCAAAATCACAAAGAATTTTTACTTTGGCCTGTTTGATTATCTGCTTTTTTGTTCTTACTCAAGTGCTGATAGTTAGGTGTACCAGAGAAATTGCAGTGGCCAGGCTCCTAGTCTTAAATGGTCTATCACATTGCAGCAATCTATGAATCTATAAAATTCTAAATGACCTAACAGATTGTGTCTTTCATCTTCATTTAGTTCCTAGCCATGTCTTTATCTATCAGTGTTGCCTGTGTCATAGCTTTAGTCATCAGAAGCCTAAAGTAGACCTCAAGAAGACCCAACATGATACCCAAAAGCTCTAGAGATCTTAGGGACCTTACTTGACCAACCAAAGTCATCTTTTCTATGAACAATGATAGTACGCAAGCAAAGCTCTTGAAATGCTGTTATACCTTCTTACACCTGCTCATCGTACCAACTGAGAATCAAGAAAGCTTCCAAGTTATCATTACCGACAAATCTGGATTCTCAGTCATCCAAATATATTCCATCGTACTGCTGAAATTTTCAAAATATGTGCAAGCCTATGTACAGTCCATCGTCATTACAAAATCCAAAATGATCTGCCTTTTTAACTGAGAACAATCAGACACACAATCCATTTTTTCTCAGAAAATGCACCCCTTTTTCCATTATAATAACTAGAACATTATCCAGATAACTATAATTATTTGCTGCAGCTCTCTAGTACTCTGCTGTTCACATGCAATCCTTGTGGAACAGAAAAGTGGTACATCACTCAGAGGTTGCCTGCTTCTTTCTTAAAAAACATTCTTATGGGAAAAAGATGTAGCATTTGGTGACTAAGTGAAGATATCTATCACCCCATCTATTGTGCTCTGTTTAGCAATTTGTATCCTGCAGCACATTTCGTTCCTTGAGCCAGTTTCAGATAAAGCATTCCATTCATGGCTTAGCCATTTGCTAAATACTAGGAACCCAGTATTATTCCCTATTTCCTCTTCCAACTCACTAATCCCCGTCCTGTCCAATTGCTGATCCAGGCAAGCTGACTCTTCTCCATCAACCAAACAAGTGGAACCAGTCACTTATCTAACATATCTGTTGATGTCTGATGACATCCATTATCCTTCTTCTCTTTGAGCTGGTCTCAAGTTTCATCCTTCATCATCCCATGTAAGAGCCAGATATTAATTCAAGGGGAGTGCCCCTCATCCCCACATATAATCTCAAATAATTTGCAGTGTTATAGTTTTCCCTTGACCTGTGTGCCTTTGTTGTTTAAATGTCCACCTGCACGATGCCTTCAGAAATTACCACACTTACACACTGGTCATTTGCAAGCATACATACCATAATCCTGTATGCTTGCAAATGACCAGTGTGTAAGTGTGGTAATTTCTGAAGGCATCGTGCAGGTGGACATACATAACATAATCCCAGACTGCGGTGGTGGTGCTGCGGTAGCATTGTCACCTCACAGTAAGACGTTGTCCTGTTTGATTCTCAGCTAAAGCATCTTCTGTGTGGAGACATGCGTGAATGGGCGTACCTTCATTGAAGGTTGTGCGTCAGGGCTGGCAACTCAGCACGTAAAAATCTACTGCCAATCATTAGTGGACCGGAGTTCCGCTGTGGCGACCCCTAACTGGGAAACGCCGAAAGACACAACAACATACCATAATCCTAATGGTGCCATTTTCTGGATGCCATTCCTGACTCAAAATCTTTTTTCTGTCAATCTCACCTGGCTCAGTTATTGTGGCCAAACAAAATGTCTACCTGTCAGATACCCCTCCTCAGGCCCTTGTTTTTGTCTTCATTTTTATTGATCTCTAGTTGTATCCCAGTACTTGTGTAAGAGAGATAAACACCATATGACTTATTCATCCCCCAGAAGTTGGGCAGGTACAACAGAATTCCTTTCATGTGGCAATATTATGAAATAACACAAATCTCAAGCTAGATTTCTCTATATCCAAATGCCTTTAATGCTTCCCTTAAACTTCAATTCTGCTAAATCATTTATCCTGGCATCACTTTTCCAGGTTACCGAGTCCCTGTCTACCTGTTAAGGAGGACAATGATGTCTATGAGGACACTCTTTCATTAAGAGACTGAAGCATATGACCACACCTTTTCAATCTTTTTCAGATACTGAAATGGTTTGTGACATCTCCTGATCCCTAGAAGTCTTTCCTGGAATGATCTCTATACCCAAGCAAAACAGAATCAATTGCCACTGATTCCAAAGTGCCTGCTAAAGCATTCTTCATTCAAATGGTCTAAGTATATCTATTTGAGACACAGAAAACATAAATGTGTCATCTATTTACTGTGTCTGCTCATTTGTGTATCTATCTATCTGTGATCACTTTTAACTCAGTAGACTTAATCAGTTGCTTAAAGAACCAAATATTAGAACATTTTAGAGTGTAATTATCATTTCATCTTCAATTAAGTTCCAACCTCATAAAACACTAACAAAACCTGAAATAAGTCAATTTGATTACTTGACAAGAAACTCCTTTATTTTTAAATGATTCTTTATTACATGTGCATTTTTCTCATTTTTTTTCTTAAATGAATAATTATTTATTTTTGACAAACTAATATGTATGTCTAGATGGCCTCAGACTACCACCCTGAAAAGGAAAGAAATGATAAATATACTTGCTTAAGAATTATTAAATAATAGAATGTGCTCAGCACAATCTAATATGATTTTCAAATGAAAAAAAACAATGCTT
>NC_056748.1:869405876-869435876 GCF_019279795.1 Protopterus annectens
AGCAGGTAAGTAAGCAAAGAATAGTAGTGCTAAGCTATACCAGTGAGCATTATCTGTACTACCCATTCAGTTTAAAGTGACCCACAGACCTAAAATTATCAGTCAGAATGCTATTGTGTTGTCCAGTTCTGACAACCTATTAGACTGAGTCCAAAATTTAGGGTGATCTGCTGGGAGATGGTGTAGTTTTAAAATGTTGGTTTGACAAAATATGGATGTTTCTTTAAATGTGCCACAGCTGTTCCCACAGCTTTAGCCAGGAATCTGCCTGTATTAGCTAGCTAACAGAATATTAATGGACAATTATTGTGGTGTATATTGTGAAAGACTACAAGCAGAAAAAAAAAAAAGTTATTTTAGAGTAATCAGCCACTAGGTAAGTAGGAAATTATCTAAAGACCTGGAGGCATGGCGTACAACTGCAGAGAAGAAGCCTGTTGTAAAGGTGTGTCAGGTGGAGATACCTAACATTCAGAGCTGGAATCTATTTGTAGGAGAGGCCTGTGGCCTTGGACTTTTCCGTCAGGTATTGGAGATAACCTAGAATGCATTGTTTCTGCCCATTTTAAAAGTTAATAGAGATTCTTATGGAATAAAATATGTGATTTTTGTTTTTTATCTGGTGCATTAAGCACTTACTTGAACTTTAACACTTATAGACAGAATCATACATACATACAAACATACATACATACATAAACACAAATACATGTACGAAGAGAGAAAGACATGATAAATAAATAGGACACATGAATACACACACACACACACACACACACACACACACACACACACACACACACACACACACACACAGCAAGTGTTCAATTAAATGTATACCTTCCTATTTTCCAGATTCTTCCTACTATACTCCATTCCTCATAGTTAAAAAAGACTCAGTAAAACACTTTTCAAATAAGAAAAGAAAGGCATGTTTAGCTATAGTTCTGGAATCATATTCATCTATAGGGCCAAAAAAAGTAAAAGTTATTACAGATAAATACTGTTACTTGGGACATACATTAAAAGCCTTGTATCTATCAGTAAAACAATCCTGCAGGTGATACATTTTTGAAAGATATGGCCTGTTGTACAATGTAGACCAGCAACACTGGTTTTATTTATGGAGGGTTCAGTGTAACAGACTGATTTATGGAGAGCACTGAAATAGTAAGAATTAGCTAGTGATTCATTTCTTTTGCCTTGTTACATTCTGTTCCCACTGAAATGCATTTTTTTTTATCTTTACTTTAGCACATAAAATGTCTTATCCATTTAGAAAGTATTTATTCTTTATACCACCAAAAGTTTTAATGTTTTACTTGAGGTCACTGTGTGTGGAAGGGTTATTGACAGCATGTAGTGGAATTTATTGCAGTTGAAGACTGCACTCATTTTAAAGTGCTGTCTTCCTGTTGATGTGAATTATCTGTTTCTTAGCCAAATATACATTCCTTTCCAGTTGTTTTGTATTAGTGTTGTGGAATAATAAATCTAAATCCAAGACCAGTGCTATATTACAGAAGAGTAGGCTGCCAAACACATAGGCAGCCATGTCTCATACAGAGAGCAGTGTTGAGTAACTTTTCCAACTTCTCAAAGTTAATATTCCAGCTGTGTGTTTCAGTGTAGGTAACGGTATCATATTAGCTGAATTAATAACATTCTCCTTCTTTATTAGCACTTTACATTTTGGAATTCATCTGGATTTACCTTTGAACACAACAAGCTGCAGGCAGCTTGGGAGGGACCCTTCAAAGTGGTAAGGAAGGTCGGTGAAGTTAACTACATGGTAAAACTGCTAAGCAGGAGGCAGGTGCACAAATTGTACCATATTAACATGATGAAGCCTTACCATGCTAGGGAGGCCATGGTCCTGCGTATTTTACAGTGGATGGCAGGAGGAGTCTGAGGGGGATCTGGTGACTGATCTCCACAGTGAGGCTTGGACTGACACCTCAGCGGAAGGGGTAGCAGTGTCCCAGCGGCTATCCCCTACCCAGGTTTGAGAAATCCAAGCAGTGTTACAGGAATTTGGGGGCATAGTCACTGGAAGCCTGGGTACACCCACCTAGTGCATCACCATGTGGATTCAAGACCCCAAAGACCTATCAGGCAGGCTCCTTAGAGGGTGCCTGAGTGAGTCAGACAGACTCGCCGGGATACAGATACAGAGATACAGGAAATGTTGCAACTGGGAGCAATCCAGAAGTCCAGCAGTCCCAGTCCAGTGGCGCTGTTGCCAAAGAAAGATGGCAGCACCACATTCTATGTGGACAACAGGAAACTAAATAGTCACACAGAGTCAAATGCTTACCCCATGCCTAGGACAGATGAAGCCTTTGAGAAGCTGGGTGGGGCTAAGTATCTGACCACTACTGAGCTGACCAAGGGCTACTGTCAGGTGCTCTTGACTCTCACCGCTAGAGAGCGGTCAGCCTTTGTGACTCCTTTCAGATTGTATGAGTTCACAAAGATGCCTTTTGGGATGAAAAATGCCCTAGAAACCTTCCAGAGGCTGGTAGATCATATCCTAGCAGGAGCTGGAAATTATGCTCTTACTTATCTGGATGATATTGCTATTTACAGCCATTCCTGGCATGAGCACCTTCAGCATGTCAGGAAGATCCTGGATAGACTGCAAAGGGCAGGGTTGACCATTAAAACCAGTAATTGTCAGGTGGGTATGGCAGAGGTCTCCTACCTGGGATATAGAGTGGGAATGGCAAAATCAGTCCACACCCTGCCAAAGTGGAAGCCATTCAGGCTTGGCCTGCCCCTATTACCAAAATATAGGTGAGAGCATTCTTGGGGACTGCTCCCTGAACAGACCTGATGAGGAAAAACAGGCCAGACAAGGTAATGTGGACCCCAGCCTGCAAGCAGGCATTCATGAAATTAAAGGGGCTTTGGGAAGACCCCCTGTGTTAGCCAGTCCAGATTCCAGCAAAGAATTTGTTGTGCAGGTGGAAGCTTTTAACCATGGGGTGGGAGTTGTACTCAGCCAAGTTTCCTCATAGGGAGAAGAGCACCCAGTGGTATATCTCATTCATAGACTCCAACCTAGGGAGGAATGTTATCCAGCAGTGGAAAAAAAATGTCTAGCCATAATATGTGCACTGCAGAAACTTCATCCCTATCTGTATGGAAGGAAATTCACTGTAGCTACAGACCACAATCCCTTAACATGGCTACATTGAGCCAGCCAGCAAAATGCCAAGTTAGTAAGGTGGAGCCTAGGGTTGCAGACATATGATATGACAGTGCAGCACTGTAGTGGGGTTAGCAATGCCAATGCATATGGGATCTCACAACAGGGTATGGGTTAATGTCTTCCCAGACAGGCTCATTCCTCTCAAGCAACATTTCTCAAGGGTCACTTAGAAAACTAGCTTGAGTCTTCAAAGGGGGGAGAGATGTGATGATGTGAGGTATTGCCAGCTATGCCAGGAGAAGTAGGGCAGTGGATGTTTAACATATGCCAGCACAGCTAGCAGGAATTTTGTAAAGATTTATATGTCATTTGTATATCACACTGATTTGTACAGATGCTTTTGTTGAAAAAAATGTATTTGTATAGATGCTTGTGTTAAAAAATTACCAATGTGTGCCCTGCTGGACACAAACAGAAATATACATGTATTGTAACTGTTTAAACATATATGGTTTAACAGAAGATACTAGAAGATAAGAGGTTAATCTAAATCTACCTAATTTTGAAAATAGTTTGAAATTAAATCACCTGGTTTAGGCCATAAAGATTGTATCTTACGGTTCTCAATGCAGCCAGAGACAAAAAGTCTGTACTAGGAATCTTTCTGCATTGTCTTTGGGGTGAACTAATAGCTACTTTGAAAGGGTGGAGGTTTAAAAATTTTATGACTTCCAAGAGCTGCAGCAGATCTTAGCAAGGTTCTCTTTCTGTGTGTATTATTGACACATATGTGCTAAATCCTGACATCTTCTAGCCAAGACAAGAGCATGAGAAACAGAAGTAAGATGACCAGATGATTGTGATGTCATTCTGTAATCCATCACTAAACATGATATCTTAATACTAGGTGAGACTGAAGTCTCAAGGCAGTCTGTTTTTGAAATATGACAGAGAAGGACCCCTCACCTACTTCATCTTGCCTTGCTCTAGTAAGTGAACCAGGGAATAGTAATTCTGTAGATCAGTCAGGAAAATATAGTGAGATTAGTTAAGTACTGTTTTTCTGTATCTGTGTCAATCTATTAATCTTTTATTTTAATATTTCTTGTGACTGAAATGCTGGTGTTTACTGTAAATAGATACTTAGTATTTTTATGTTATTTTCTTATTTATTATTAAATATATTTAAACTTTTCATTTTGACTGGTCTTTTAGAGAATATTTTAATTTCTATGAGTACTTATATATATTTGGTGACAGCTTTGGATGCTCCTGAAAGCCTTGCTGTTGGTCAGTCTACCATTTGCATTAATATTAATTTCACTCAATATAATTGGGCACCCTTGCAAGAGCCTTAGAGCAACTGGCTTTGGAGTGTCTGGTGGTGGTGTAACTACCTTATAGTCTAGGCATAAGGTGGCATAGCTAGTAAGTCTGTGCCAGCCTTTCCCAGGGGGTGGGTTGGTGGCTGTGTGTGTGTGTGTGTGTGTGTGTGTGTGTGTGTGTGTGTGTGTGTGTGAAAATCAAATCTCAGAGAATGTGTGTGTCAGCTGTTTGGAACAGGGACATGAAGCACTGGTTTCACAGAGAGGGTGCTCACAAACCTGGCTTGGAACTCTGTTGAGGTCTCAACTCTATAGTTGTGCCAGTTTGGCATCTTATTGGGGACCTAGAGGGAGACAGATAGAGAAATCCAGACCCCAGACTGAGTGTGTTCCCTGTGTGCTCTTAAGGGAAATTGCGCTTAATGCAGAGAGCTGCATCTGGAAATACTGAGCGCATCCATTTTTGTTCCAAGTGAACTTCCCTCTTCAGTGTCAGTGGTTAGGATTCAGGCTGTTTTAATGCTGGCCCAGAGTGGGGACGTCACATATTTTCTCACATGCTTTCTCACAGACAGACCTCAGAAAGTGTGCATAGGAAACAACTCTTTGGATAGCATCACTCTGAATACTGAAGTTCCTCAAGGCTGTGTACTGAGTCCTTGCTGTTCACCCTGCTAACATGTAACTGCATAGTGAGGTACAACACTAACCACATCAACAAGTTTGCTGATGCTACAACAGTGGTAGGCCTCATCAGGAATGATTAAAAGGCAGCGTACAGAGCTGAGGTAGATCAAATGATTACCTAGTGTGACAGTAACAACTTAGCACTAAACGGGAACAAAAGAACAGAAATAATTGTGGACTACAGGAAAAAAAAACAAGGAACATTCTCCTGTAACCATTAGTGGAGAAACAGCAATAGCACAGTTTCTGTGGGTGCATATTGATGAGGACTTGTCCTGGTCTACCAACAGAAATGCTATTGTCAGGAAGGCACATCAGAGGCTACACTTTTTCAGAAGGTTGAGGAGAGCAAACATAGCATCAACAGTTTTCACAACCTTCTATAGGGGTACAATAGAAAGGATCCTGACAAAACAATCATACAGTGTGGTATGGAAGCTGCTCTATCTCTGAATGCAAGGCTCTCCAGACAGTGGTGATGGCAGCTGACAGGATCCTCAAGACTACCCTACCAGCCATCCATGACTTGCACATGGCCAGATGTCTATGTAGGGCCAAAGGAATAATTAAGGACTGCATCCACCCTGCTCACAGGCTGTTCATGTACCTATCATCTGGCAAGTGCTTCCGTAGCATAAGATGCAGAACTATGAGATTCAGAAACAGCTTTTTCCCACAGGCCATCAGACTGTTGAACTCTGGCAACAATCACACTCCATGTCGACCATCTGAGCCATCAGTTAAACATGGAAGACTGTTTCAAATTGTGCAATAACTTGACTGCCAGTCTCAATCCAATATTAATGTAATACTCAGTAAGTCAAGCTAATTCACTGGTCATCAGGGGTAGTAGTAAGCCCAAAGAAATGACTCACTGGAGTACAATATTTAAACTCAGTCACAGTGCAGTACTCATGAATGTCTCATTCGGGCAATACTACTTAATATAAGTCTTTACTGCAATGCCTTACCTCAGTACTTTGCAATACTCAAGCAGGCAAAGAGATCACTGTATAATAAATGTTAAAGTGACTTTAAATGTAAATACAATATTAGGATTATCTATCTAGAACATTATGACATATAGTAAGTAGTTATATATGTATTAATGTCTTGTTGTATTAAGTCTGTGTGATATCAGCACATTTGAGTCCAGAAATACATAATTCCGTTCAGTTTTTGCAGTTGTGTGATTCTGAATGACAACAAAGTTTACTTTGAATTTGGGCCAGATTCAATAAAGCCTACACTAAGTGTATACTAAGTATATATGATATGTATTCAAAAACATTCTTATCATATTTTTGTGCATTCTAGTCATTCAGAAAGATTACACTAAGTGTACATGTAGTCTACACTTTGTGGTAATCTTTATGAATGCCTGTCCATATTTAAAGCTGCAAAAATATCAGTAAAAAAACTGAAATTAGGAGAAAGAGGGTGTGAGTTATGCCTGTGTTATCTGTTCACTCAGAGCAGTGTACACTTAGTGTATACTTAATGTAGGTGTTATTGAATCCTGTGGTTTGTCTATTTTGTTATTATATTGACATTCATGACATAGGCATTTGAGTGTTCCTGTTTTTTGCAGTGTATCCATATGGATATTTAAATATATATACACACACACACACACACATATATAGATATATATATATATATAGATATATAGATATATATATATATATATATATATATATATATATATATATATATATATATAGATGGGTTCCCTTCATATGAATGAAACCTGGAAGAGGGGGAAACTTCAGAACATTGAAATCCCAGAAGCGTGAAATTCAAAATCCCAACATTACGGGATTGTGTTTAGCACTTCTGGTGTTCCAATGCCCGTAGGTATGTATGTGTAAGTGTCTGTTTGAGGGGTAGTGGTGTGTGTAAGTGTGTGTTGTGAGTGTGGTGTGTGTTTGTGAGGGGAATGTAATGTGTGGGTGTGAGTGTACCTTGTGTGTCTGTGTGATGTTGGAGTTATGAGTATGAAATTTAAATTCAGACATTATGGGACTGTGATCTAGCGATGTTGGTATTGCGATGCAGGTAAGTATGAATGTGTAAGTGTGTGTTTGAAGGGTAGTGGTGTGTGTAAGTATGTGTTGTGAGTGTGGTGTGTGTTTGTTTGGGAATGTAATGTGTGGGTGTGAGAGTGCCTTGTGTATCTGTACGATCTCGGAGTTTGAATAATAAAGAAGGGGGGCTGTTGGGTGCAGGAGGGCTTGCCTCCCTGCCTATACAGTTTGTAGTATTGTGTGTTAGGTACTTTGGGGTTGTCGTGTGTGTATGTGTGTGTTTATGATGTTTGTGTTAGTGTGTCGTGGTTTTGGGTTTCGTTGTTGTGAATGTTCGTTGTTGTGGGGTTTCGTTGATGTCTCGTTGTTTTGGGTTTCGGTGAAGTGGGATGTCATTGTAATGAAGTAGATCCATATATATATATATATATATATATATATATATATATATATATATAAAAACTGGAATTTTTCCAATTTGAAAATGTCAAACTACAGAAAATCTCCAAAACCTTGAAAAAAAAGAATACTTATACCAAGAGGTGTGACAAACGTAGAAAAAAATGTTTTAGACCCTAATCATAGCCTGGATTAGTTGGCATAAAAATGAAATATAACAGCGGGCTGATTACTAGAAATGCATGCAAGTAAATAAAATCATGTTGCAAGCTGTAGTCTGAGACTTTGAAATAATTTCTAAGCAAAACATAATGACAAACTGCTTAAATACAGAAATTCAAAAAATATGCTTGAAATATGTTCATACAATGAATAACATATTCAGTGGAGTATTTATAATGTAATGTGAGTTATAGAATGAGACAAATCTAAATATTATCAATGAAATGTGAATATAGTGGTCTGCACAAGTAACCACACTGCTGTTTACATAATTTTGTACTTCAGAAAGTTGGTTGATACAGGTTAAAATATTTAGTCACTGTATGGAAGTAATGGTCTTTCTAATGGTGGTTTGAGGCCTAGCATCAAAGACTCTGTCTACACATACCTGATCTCTATCCTCCAGGTTCACTCAAAATCAGGGAAAATTTAAACAAAAGCATAAAAGCCACATTTTCATTCTTCTTGGAGACCTATGACCTCACAAAAATGCATATTATCTGGGACAAAGTGAGCTCTAATATACTAATATGTCAACAGCCTCTACATGTGTTTTTGCATTTGTGATATTTCATGATCAAACAGCATGACATACCACATAATCAACAGTAGTGGTCCCATTTCTTAAGCATATAGTCACACATTAGCAAATTTTGACCCAGTGGGAATCCCTGTTCAACCACATGCATTACTTTGATTGCAGAGTTAGTTCTTCCCCTTTACAATCTTCATCAAAACTATTTATTTTGCTTCAGGTTTTACTTGACTGGCCTAGCTTAGGACATTTCATTCTTAGATACGTACAACCAAACCACATGCAAAACTCATGAAAAATACATGTTCTGTGGTTTCACGCTTTCAATGGTTCATATTCATCGTATTTATGTATACCCTCTTTACTTTTATAAGTGCTAGAATGTACTTCTAACTGCTCTGTGTGTGCCTTTATTTAAATTAAGGTAATTTCAATACACATTTGCTTTACATTAAATCAGATTTTTTAACAATCTTTTTGTCTTTTGATCACTAAAAATATAACACATGGTTCTATCTCATACAAATCAGACTGCTCTCCAAACACACAGACTTTGGCTTTGTTCCCTAATTCATGTGCCATCATGACAAACAAATAGTGAGTAAAAGTTATATTTTTCTTGGCTCATAATAATTTTGAAATGTTTGCCATCACTTTTATAGTCTGTCATTCTTCCTCTTGATCTTAAAATTCATATATATATATATATATATATATATATATGTGTGTGTGTATATATATATATATATATATATATATATATATATTAAATCTTTATTTTCCTTGTGACATTCAAAAGTGTAGCACACAGTACTTTCTTAGACATTTTGGCTACTTTTCTCATACTCTGAAACAGTTTAAAATTCTAGATCCATGATGCCTCTTTTGTAGACAAACTACCCTGAAAAGACAGATGTACTAAATACTGTTGTTGTTGTATCTTTTGGCTTTTCCCGGTTAGGGGTCGCCACAGCGGAACTCCGGTCCGCTAATGACCGGCAGTAGATTTTTACATGCCGAGTTGCCAGCCCTGACGCACAACCTTCAATGAAGGTACGCTCATTCACGCATGTCACCACACAGAAGACGCTTTAACTGAGAATCGAACAGGACAACGTCTTACTGTGAGGCGACAATGCTACCGCAGCACCACCATGGACTAGTTCTCATAAATTTCACTTCTAATTGCTACTGACAATAAAACATTATAGATGGGCGGCTATATAGCAGACATACAGTTGAAGAAAGATTACAGTATATTATGGCAGCTACCACATTCACCTCACTTGACAGACAAAAACGTAATGCAGACTTCCTTAATTTGAATGAGACATTTTAAATGTTAACCTGTGTTATTACTTTTTAATAGATATAGTTCCTTGCAGTATTTATTAATTGTTTATTTATATCTGCCTGTAATTACTAATTGGTATAACAAGATTTACTATTATAAACAAATATAGACTACCTTCTGCATATTAGAAGACATCTTTAAAAGTTATTACTTTGAGACGTTCCTCCTTTGATAAATATTCATTTAATGTTTACCTGAACTAATGTAATAATATTGGGCATCTAGGCAAAATGCACGCCATTAAATTTTTTTGAAGATTTATTCAAATTATGCTTCACTTCTCTTCAGATTTCTGTATTTATTATGTGTTGTAACTAAAAGCATTTGTATATATGTGAGTATTTATGGTTTTAGCATTTTTCATGTGTTTTGCTTAAGTATTGACATATGCTTTCAAATGTATTTGCAGTTACAAAGCTGATTTTGCTGTTCATTTTCTGTTGGTTTCATGTGTAACTCTATAATCCTTATAGCAAAGAGTTCTTCCCTTCAGATCTCTACATTTCTTAACTTCCCTGTCACAGTTGCATTTCTCTTTTGTATTTTTCTAGTCTTTCTTGTTCTTTTTTTTTTTTTTCAATAATAATTCTTTATTTTTCTTTTTTTTTAAATGTTAATACAATACTACAACCTATTTACAATATATACATGAATGCTTCCAACAGTTACATAGAGTCATTATACCTAACTATACACTTCTAAATAGATATTACAGAAAAAAAAGAATAAAAATCTAGTATCAATATAAGGCTTATCTATAGACAACTCCATAGTCAGTCTATACTTCCCGTAGAAAAGTGGAATGGAACCTTAAGCTAAGACAATGTTAAAGATTTCCTCTCATATTTTTGTATTATTTACACTAATTAATAATTTGTGTGCTAAGATATGTTTTATCGCTACACTCTTGAAATTTTCCCATGAAGTCTGGGATGGATTCAACCAATTTGTAGCTATATACAGCTTCATTAACAAAAAAATATTTACGATTTAGTCCCTATCTTCTTCTGCTACCTCTCTACTAGGTACTACTACTGTGCCCATCCCCCCATTTTTCCTGTTATAATTTCCTTCATCTCTCCTTCTTGTACCAAAATGTTTGAATTCCATGTGGTACAGCAGATATTGTTTTAACCTTGAACCAAAGTTTACCCTTAGAACTGACTGCGGTTATTCTAGGTTTCTTTCAGATTTTGTAGAAATGACGTACTCATACATGTAAACATCAGAAATTACAAACGTGCATGTGATAAATCTGTTCTTTTTTCAAGTATTTACATGTGGAACTTTTCTCCCTGAGTCTCCTCTGAAAATAACCTTTGCCCTTCTCACCTTTCAACCTGTAAATGTAATATATACTTATTTACTTATTTTTTTTTTTTATTTTAATTTTTTTGTAAGTGAACTGGTCCACAAATTCTTTTCAGCCACAACAAGGCCCAGAGACACTAAATCTAACAACAATAAAAAAAAAAGACTTGGCCAACAATAGATGCAGCAAGAGTATAAAGATAGCATAGAAAGAAAAATAAAATGCATAGTTATTTCGTATTCAGTTTGTACTTATAAAGTAAAATGCATAGTTATTTCGTATTCAGTTTGTACTTATAAAGTAAAATGCATAGTTATTTCGTATTCAGTTTGTACTTACGTTTAGTAATACAAAAATACAGTGTAAGAAATATTCAGCAACAAAAGCATGGAAGTAAATATTTTTTTGTAATAGTAATAGAATCTATTGTCTCTGAATCAATTGCTTTTATATTCATCTGAGAGGTACTTTTTTAACTTCTGTTTGAAACTGAGAAACTTTTTTTTATTATTGTTTTGATCTGACTTGGATGAAAATTCTGGGAAATAAGTGCCATTTTAGGAAAAGACATTTCACATGTTGCCTTAAAAAAGTGGACTGAGAGAAAATGAGTACAGCCTGCATATCAGAGTATAATGGCCACTAAGCAACAAGATGCTGCTGAATCTTTATGTGCCCTGCAACAGAGGAAATGTAGATGAAACATGGCAGCTTAAAGGTAAATGTATTAAGCAGAAATATAAAGAAAAGTAACCAGTGTGCATGATGCTTTCTGTGATGTGAAATGCAATGACACCCTTTGTGTATGGTTGTTAGTAGCAGGAGAGCATTTTTTATATTTTTATTTTATTTTTTATTTATCAACTGGATAAGCCCACTGGTCTAAGGACCTTTTTCAGGCAAGACCCACACCTTTTTTGACAACATTAAACAAAATGATCAACAGCAAAAATATGTTTACAAGGTACAATATGCAGATAAAAAAAGTATGTAAGGAATCTGAGTGGTGAATTGATAGTATATAACAGTACAAAATCTAGCATTATTGTCTTATGCAAGATATTGTTTTGACTCAGGGACAGAATGCATGTTGTCAGGACTGCTGATGCCTCTTCATTAGGGAAATGGTGACTAGTGGTGTTCCCAAGGGTTCCATACTATTCCCTTTCCTTTCTGGCATTTATTTCTCTGGCCTAAACAGTGACAACAAGGATCTCTGGCTGACTAAGTTCATTGATGATGACTGTAAGTTGTACATAATTGTTAAATCAACCAACGATACTAATTCCTTTCAAATGGAACTAAGACACATAAACTCATGGTTCAATGAAAGGGATCTCAAACTGAATACTAAGTAATGCAGTGTCCTCTCCGTCAGACAACAATAAATTCTTACTACCTGCTTTATCAATGCCACTACACTCTCCAGTGAATCTGTAATCATGAACTTGGGCACTTGGGTGAACGTCTCGCTCTCCATTGATCACCAAGTAGCAGCTGAAGTCTAAAACCAAAGTTGTTATTGTTTCCTATAGTCTGCTCTGGTTAGACCCATTATATAATATAATACATATTTTGACATTTATCTCACTAGACACATTAAAAAAAACTTGAAAAAAATACAGAGATTCTTATCAAAAAGGATCTTGAGCCTCAAACGTCTTAGTTATCATGAAAGGCTGGAGTAACTGTCCCTTTACTCCATGTCATATAACCCTTTGAGGGGAGACATGTATCTTGTTTTCAGTGTCCTCAGGGGCATACTATCCATGTCTTACTCTTTCTCAGTATGTGAAATAGTTTAGCCAGTAATAGAACAAGCTATATTAATTTATACCAGGTAGTAAACAAGACTAAATTGAGAGATAGTTTCATTACCCAGTCCCTCTCCTAGCTTTAGAGTAGACTCCCCTTTCATGTTAAGCAATATGACTCCATGTTGGCCTTCAGACATAGCTTAGACAAATGGATGGGTATCCCAAATCACACTCTGGTACTTACAAGCCATGCCCTCCTTGAAAAAGTTGGTAGAGTCTGAAGGCACGCATGGCCTCTAATCAAATAGCCTTGTATTATCTATGACTCCTATAGCGAAAGAAGAAAAACATAAGGAAAAACAAAAATAGGAAATTGAAGATAAAGAAGAAGAAGGCATCTTAGTAGTAGGGAATTGTTAAATAGGGTATGGTTAGATGAATTATAAAAGATGCAGGTATTGATTGACAAAGTGGTAATATATACAATGTGTACAGTAGTGGGACATAATATTACTAGAACAGAGAAAAGGAAAACATTATTCTAGTCCAAAAATAAATGCATTCACATCAACATCCTTTCTAGTCTCAGGTTTTAAGTGATTTGCAATTTTGTAACGGATATTCTCTGGCATTTAGAAAGGTTTAACATGATGGGGAAGCTGTATCTTGGGAGATTTCTGCATCATACTAAACCTACCAATTCTTAGACCACTAGACCTCTGAGGCTTTCCCCTTTTGGAGCCTTAACATAAAGAATGGTCTCATGGGTAAAGCTGCATGTTAAAATGTTAGTGCAGAGGAGTGACGAGTGCTAATTAGTCATGTGATCTGCCCCAGAAATGTTTCTCACTTGGCTGAGAAACAGTTTACTCTACAAGGAAAAAGTGAACACTGTCAAAATATGGTGATCATGCCTTCACTCCTCTGGGAGTACTTGCAGTAAAGGGAAGTTCAGTGAAGTCATGGAGGTGGGAAGGGTGTTAGTATGTACAAGTGTATGGATGTGTGTGCATGCCTGTAGAGGCATGAATGAGGCTGACTCTGTGTGTGTGTGTGTGTGTGTGTGTGTGTGTGTGTGTGTGTGTGTGTGTGTGTGTGTGTGTGTGTGTGTGTGTGTGTGTGTGTGTGTGTGTGTGTGTGCCTGTCTGGGTGTCAACACTAAGAGGGATTAGGTAGGGGGTCATGAGAACGAGCATGTGGGTGGGTGGGTGCTTCCATGTGTACAGTATACAGTGGATATAAAAAGTTTACACACCCCCCTGTTAAAATACCAGGTTTTTGTGACATAAAAAAATGAGACCACAATAAATCATTTCAAAACTTTTCCCACCTTTAATGTGACCTATAACCTGTACAATGCAATTGAAAAACAAACAAATCTGTTAGGGGAAAAAAATAAAAAACGTACAAGACACTGGTTGCATAAGTGTGCATACGCTTAACTAATACTTTGTTGTCTGTGCACGCTCTTAAACTAATACTTTGTTGAAGCACCTTTTGATTTAATTACAGTATTCAGTCTTCTTGGATAGAAGTCTGTCAGCATGGCACATCTTGACTTGGCAATATTTGCCCACTCTTCCTTGCAAAAGCACTCCAAATCTGTCAGATTGCGAGGGCATCTCTTGTGCACAGCATTCTTCAGGTCGCCCCACAGATTTTCTATTAGATTTATGTCTGGGATCTGGCTGGGCCATTCCAAAACTTTAATTTTCTTCTGGTGAAGCCATTTTTTTGTTGATTTGGATGTATGCTTGGGGTCATTGTCATGTTGAAAGGTGAAATTCCTCTTCATCTTCAGCTTTCTAGCAGACGCGTGAAGGTTTTGGGCCAAATGTGACTGATTTTTATAACTGTTCATAATTCCCTCCACCTTGACTAAAGCCCCAGTTCCAGCTGAAGAAAAGTAACCCCAGAGCATGATACTGCCACCGCCATGCTTCATCTTAGGGATGGTGTTCTTTTGGTGATGCAAAGTGTTTTTGCGCCAAACATACCTTTTGGGAATGTGGCCAAAAAGTTCAACCTTGGTCTCATCAGACCATAACACATTCTCCCACATGCTTTTGGGAGACTTGATGTATTGTTTTGTAAATTTTAGCTGGGTCTGAATGCTTTTCTGTGTAAAAAAAAGGCTTACTGAAAAAACACAAAATAAACTCTAAAAGAAAAAAAAACGGCTTCAGAAAGCAACCAGTAGTTTTAAAGTGCATAAAGCATTTTTTGTTTAATAAAATCAAACTTCTTCAGATGCAAACATTCAAGGTACAAGTTTCAACCCCCAAAAGGGGCATTGTACTCTATAATGGGTCTAATGAGTGTTGAGTAGAGGGGAACAATTACCTCTTTTTTCCTGGACGAGAACACTTTTGTGATGAGGTGTGGACATAGAAGGATTTCCTGACTACTGTGGCAATGTGATTATCAAAGGAGAGACTACTTTACCTGGGTCCCAAGGTCTCCTATCAAACATTTGGCATTAAGTAGACTGCCGCCTATGTGGCAGTTCATGGGTACAGAGTTTTTACCAAAGGGGATGACAGTGCACTTTTCGGCTTTGAGCTTGAGGCCATGGCTCAGGCAACCAGGCATCTGTCTCAGTGACGCCCTTCTGTAGGATGTCCACATCATTTGGGGACTCAACTATTCCTCCTAGTTTGCATTGTGCACTTCGTTAACCAAAAGCCTCCTGTGTTAGCCTGTACTTCAGAGAAGTAGTTACCAAACAGGAGAGGTCCCAGGACTGAATCCTGTGGTACTCCACTTGTCACTGGTTTGAAGTCAGATTTGGAGTCTGCAACTTTTACAGTGTGGGTTCTGTCAGTGAGCCAGCTGGCAATCCACCTTGTGACATAGGGATTTAAACCTAGTTTAGTGAGTTTAGCTGTAATTCCAGAATAGGGGATGGTGTTGAAAGCCTTGGCGAGATCTAGATAGGCTGTGTGAACCACCTTACCCTCATCTACAGCTTTGGCGACCGCCTCAAAGAAGTCGATCAGGTTCAGGAGGCATGATCTGCCTTTCACAAACCCGAACTGCATAGGGTCCAGAGTTTGGAGGTTACCAATGTCTTTGTTTTATGAGTTCCATGATGATATGCTCCATGGCCTTACAGACCAGGCTCGTCAGGCCAATAGGGTGATAGTTCCCAGGATCAGTGGTGGCTCCCCCTTGGTGGAGTGGGATAACTGTTGCTGTGCACCATTCACTGGGCACAAAGCCTGAAATGAGGCTGTGATTGAACATGCTGCTTAGGTGGGGAGCCATTTCATTCTGAAGTTCATGTAAAACACAGCCTGGGATGTTGTCCAGTCCCATGGATGCTGTGTTTTTGGCTTTAGAGAGTGCAGCTTTTACCTGCGTAGTTGTGATTACAGGGGCCCTGCTTTCTTCCTGTATAGATATGGGCCCTTTAGGGGGTGAGAGGGGGTAAAGTTAGCACTGAACCTGTCTGTCAGGATGTTGGCAATATCAGTTGGTTCTGTAAGTTTCACGCTGTTCTGCTGTAACTTGGAGCAGATATTGGTGTTGCCATTGAGATTCCTGACATAGCTATAGAATGCTTTGTGGTTGTCCCTAGAATCAGTGGCAATTTTGTTTTTGTAGCTAACTTTGGATGATCTTATAAGGGATCTCAGCTTCTTACTGAGGCTGACCAGGGAGCTCCTCCACTCATTGGGATTTTACTGTCTTTTGCAAAATTTCCGTGCTTCTGTTGTAGAGTTTGTTTATGGCTGTGGACCACCGGATTGGCTTCCCTTTTTTGGAGGATAACATCTTGGTTCTGTTTGGGATAGCACGATCCATGAACTTGTGTAAGTGCCTATAGAGTGCATTTGTGTAGGATTCAGCAATTGTAACTGTGTATGGGTGTTATGACGTTCACCACTTCTTTCTTAAGAAGCATAAAGTTGGCTTTGGAGAAATCTTTTACCATGGTTTCCTTAATGGGGGGTGAGGGCTGGATGTGAATATCTAGGGTGATTAATGTATGGTCGGATATGATCAACAAGGAGTTGACGTCAGTTGACTCATGTTGGTAATGATTAGGTCTAGCATATTG
Organism: Protopterus annectens; assembly: GCF_019279795.1. Classification (NCBI taxonomy): domain Eukaryota; kingdom Metazoa; phylum Chordata; order Ceratodontiformes; family Protopteridae; genus Protopterus; species Protopterus annectens. The sequence goes on from NC_056748.1 coordinate 869,422,712, forward strand.
TTGCCCCTGGTGGGGGTGTGGATAAGTTGATCCAGGGCATTGGCATTTAAGAATTCCAGAAAGCGTTGAGTGAAGGAGTTGGTGCATGAGTAGTTTTCCCAGTTAATGGTGGGGTAGTTGAAATCGCCCATTATTAGGGTGTTTTGTTGAACCCTAATATTTTCCAGTATATCGAGAAAAGAGGATTGGGAATCCTGGAGCATGGTGGGGGATCTGTAGCAAGCTACAATTTGGATTGCAGTTTTGCCCAGAGTTAGTTGCACTTGAATAACCTTGAATGCATTATGCTGAGCAACTAACCTGGAGGTGTGGATATCCTTAATGAATATGGACACACCTCCGCCTTTGGTGTTCCGGTCCAGGTTAGATGGACTAAAAGTGTAGTATGAGTTATAGCCTGGTAATGCAGGGGTGCTCTCTGGAGCCTTCAACCAGGTCTCAGTCACTGCACAGATATCGATGTTCTGCATTTTAACACTTTAGCATAACACACACTTTAACATTTTAACACACTGGCTATATACCCCTCCCACCATTAGCATGGTTCCCTGATGTACATCGGAGTAGGTCAGGTCCACAACCTTCATAATGTGGCATCTAAATGAAATATAAAAAATAGACTTGTATAATAACTAAATGGCATAAGAACATTCAGAACATAATTTATTAGTGATTAAATCCTAGTTTTACCACCACAGTAAAGGTTCCTTCTCTACTGCGTCCATTTTTTGAATCTCTTTAAAGCATTACAACTCCTTACCTACACAGACTAACTATTCTATGTATTCTTCACGCCTCATGTTAAAACAAGTTTACAGTTTTATTTTCTTGGTGCCAGTTCATTTTCAATGTGTCTTTTACCAGAAAAATATAATTTTATTAGGCCTTGTCTACTCTGTTGAGGCATTTCAAGGATTCTACTGCATATGCCCTCTCTTTGCTTTCCTTAAACACACATCCATTAAGTATTCTTGTATCTTTTTTCCCATTACTTTGCTATATGTCCTGCATTAGTTTGGTTTTGCTGCTATATTGAATTGCCTCTAATGTGTAACTATCCTTACTGAGATAGGGTCTCCAGAAGTGAGCACAAGTTTCCACAAGGAATCCTACTGTTCATCACTACAGTTACATAACATGCTTTTTAATGCTTATCATTATTTATTTCTAGTCATGAAATAATTCTCCCAGTTTTTTTGCATTAGTTTTCATATTATCTACATAATTGTATGCAATCTGATTTTGCTTCTTTCTAAGATCACCTTCTGTTTTTCATTCTTTTAGATTCTTCACATACTTATCCCTTGTTTTTTATGTTTTGTTTCAGACTCCATATCTTTCAGAAAATGCATGTTAACACAAAACCTGTTATTCTAGCAACTTCCTAGGTTTATAAGAGCAAAATGTAAAATATGTGTATGATTTTGGGCCTTTGCCCCCCCCTCATTATTTTTAGTATTGTCCAGATTTCCTGTGCTCATAGCTTGAGATGCATGCCCCAACTATCTGTAGACATTAATTTTATTTCCCTTCAGTAATTGTGCAATTGTTCCCTATTGCTAATATGAAAATGAAAAGCCTATAGTTTTTTCCATAATTTGCTCCAGGTTTTAAGAAGGAAAACTACATCTAGCCCCGTTCTGTTACAGGTAGAAAAACTTTCACCAATGGTAGGGTGTGAGTTGTTGGCAATAATTACGTTTAGTTTTGAATGAATGTCATTAGCCCAATATTCATCTCTTTGTAGTAAAATTTTCTAATGTGTGTTGAAGTAAACTTATGAATTTTGTATTAAAATTAACTTTTTTGTTCTTTGTTTAATCCCCTTTGATTGGCTGTTACAGTAAACACATTGTGTGACCATCTTCCAGGCAGTTATCAGAGGGTTTTCTTCTTAAACCCTGATGTTTTACCTATGTGTGATGAGTATAGTAAGGCATAGTCATCCTAATAAGACTTTAACTGTATGGATGGCATAAGCCCTCAAATAGAGATGCCCCCTCCCCTTTTAAGTAGACACTAGAGTTTCCGTCTGTAGCATCTAAAGGAATGTAATGGGAGTATATTCCCCAGGACACTTTCACCAACCCTCCCACCTGGGGGGATGCAGTTGCTCATCATCCATCTTCATCATCTCTTCCATGCCACTTCACTGACATATCAGGTTCAGTTTATCTACATCATAATTAGGGCTTCAACTCTCTGCAATACAGGAAAAACCTATGTTTTATTTTTTCTTTTTGTTCTCATTATTCCATCCATCCTATTGCAGACTTCAGGTCTTGGCTACTGCTGTTCCACTTCCTCATTCAGTCATGTGACAACCTGCAGGGCCTCCAATGGGAGAGTTCACATTGTCCTGGTAGGCCACATATGTGGTGCGAGTTATAGCCTTAATGTATGGGAAAAGGGAGCAAACAGTTGTCATTTTGCCGATGGACTGGAATTTTATCAGCTTAATCATAAACCTATGTGTGCTTAGAATTTAACTACATGAGCCAGTGGATATGCAAGTCTTTGAGGGCCCATACCCATTTACGTGGTATCATTACTTCTAACCAAATTTTGTGAACAAGATATGGTGGCTGCTGTTCCCCCGTGTGAGCAATGGCATGCCAGAGCCATGAGCACACAACTCCTTAGCTCCAAAGAGAGAGGTGAGAAATCAGTTCCCTTTCTCTAGCTGTCCCCTTTAGCATCCATCTAGTGGTTGAACCCAAGTCATCCAAATTGCAGTCACAATTTCATCTCCTATACCATGACTTTGATGTTGATTTATTGCAGTTCATTTAATTCACAATCTAGCACACTTATGGATTCTGTTCCTTGCAGACCCAAAGGGAACATTCCCCATCTGAGAAGGTAGCATATGGACACACTCTGAATTGGCCCAGGACATCTTGTATTGCAACATCTTGTTCTGACTATTACTCTTGATCTGTCTGTTACTCTTGGAGACCTTTACCTATGTGGTCTCAAGCCACAGTACACCATTCTGCAAGAACTTTATCATCCATGTACTATACTCTTTCTTGAAGCCATTTTGGTTGCATAGCACCTATGATATCCCACATTTATATGATCTTTATTTCATAATTAGAGCTTTTGGGTTTTTCATAGCATAATGAACATAACTATTGGGTAAGGGGTTTCTAACATACTCAGTGTGGTCAGTATGAGTATTCAGCAGCTGCATGCCACCCCTCCCTCAGTGGTTCACCCCACATGCTGCATTGTAGTAGAGCAGTGAAGCATTGTGGGCTCATTAATTGCCTCTGGGGTATATTACTAGTGTGAAGAAAATGCATGCATAAGAACATACACAAGTGGTTTGTGGAGCTGATGATTCACACTAGAATATGAATGCTATATCTCTGTGTACCAAGGGCAGTTGTACACTGTATGTAGTATCTACATCAAGTAGGTGATCCCTTTTAATTAACTCCACAAACTTAGTAGTTGACAATATCCTGCTACACCACTGTTTCTCAGAGGTTGTGTTGACTAATATCACTCTTTTCCCAGCCACAGCCATTTCTTATGTCAATGATTGTCCTTAGTGCATACCTGTTTTTGTAAATCTCTGTTTTGCAACCTGTATATATATATATATATATATATATATATATATATATATATATATATATATATATATATATACATATATACATAACATATGCTGATAACTGTGCTGAACAAAACAAATGCTTCTTCACATACAAGATGCAACTAATGAAATTTTACTGTCTGTTTTTTTTGTAATTACAAATTTATATTATACAACTCCTGCCTTTTCAGACTTTGACCCCCATTTTCTGTGACAAGTTGTATGCATACTTACTAAAATAATGTAAGTGCAGCATCAGTAGAGATCAGTACAGTTGCCTTGTCCTTCTCTTTTCAAAAGAGCAACAGCATCTATTAAAAAAAAAGGTTGCAGTGGATTTTCAGAGTTTAAAATGCAGATCGTGGTTAGTGCATTCTTTGTTTTCATTATTCAGAAGTTATGACTCAGCAACCTAATGCTGATTTCTATTTTTGCTTCTGACCTACTAAACTGTATGCTGAGTGCTTAGATATTTTACATCTCGGAGTTTACTGCAGGACTATGATCTTTTTTTTTTCTTTTCAAACAGGTGGTAGCTGCAATAAATCTACTGACATGTCTGCAAGCTTTAAAAGTGTGTGTGTGTTATGTCATGATAACAATGGTGATGTAAGACTACATCATCTGATCTGATGTCTACAGATTTACAGATTGTGTGTGTGTGTGTGTGTGTGTGTGTGTGTGTGTGTGTGTGTGTGTGTGTGTGTGTGTGTGTGTGTGTGTGTGTGTGTTATGTCACGATAAAAAGGTGATGCAAGACTACAGATTTACAGACTGTGTGTGTGTGTGTGTGTGTGTGTGTGTGTGTGTGTGTGTGTGTGTGTGTGTGTGTGTGTGTGTGTGTGTGTGTGTGTGTGTGTGTGTGTGTGTGTGTGTGTGTGAGTGTGTGTGTGTGTAATGAATGTGTACAAAGCAGTAAAACCTACATGGTTATGAAAAGTGTAGGAAGTTACTTACCTGCCTGACTTTGTCTATGAGCTACTTTCATCTATGTATTCTTGAACCATAATAGGTTTTACTTATGTCTAGCCAGACGACTCTTGATTATAGGTTTCTAAATAATTTATAAGAAAACATTGCCAAATGTCTTGTGTTCCCTATAATATTCTTTTAATTGTCCCTCATGAACATAAATACTCTTAATAACAGAAAAAATGATATGAATTATAAGAACGTAATGTATATTTCAGGATTAAATTAAGTACTGTAATGCAAGCTACCAAAATGTGGACATTTTACATCAGAAAGAAAAGAATGAAATCTTTTAGTACATACCCATCAATGGTTTATTTTATAAATGGTTATAAGCAAAATTCTGTAAGATAAAGAAAAAATAGAGAATCAGATAGTATAAGAATAGTTCAATGGATTAGAAGAGACAGAACTGATTCACTATTTTTTCAGTAGTTAACATAGCTCTCAACTGTCCAGATTTTTGCAGAATGTCCAGATTTTTGCTTCATAGTTTTAGTCTGTTCCTCAAAAAATGTGTTTTGTTTTCTGTCAAATCACCAAGGATTTGATGTCACTAAATAAGGGCATACGTTTGAGTTTCAGACTTCATATCTTTCAGAAAGTGCATGTTAACACAAAGCATATTATTCTAGCAACTTTATAAGTTTGTAAGGACAATTTTTACAATCTCTCCCTATTTTTTTGGGCCTTTGTCCCTCCATTACTATAGGCCTTGTACAGATTTCTTGATCTCAGAGGTCAAGATGTGTGGTAGTCAGTAAAAATAATATGCAAAAATGAGAATAAATAAATCCGATATTGTCATTACCTAAAATAGGTTACCTCTTTATGCATTAAATCTTATTTAATGTACTGTCAGAGGTTGTTTTTTATTCTTCTCTTCCTCCAGATTCTTGTAGGTCAGTATGTGTGAGTCTGTAAATTCCTCAAGTCTGCAGTAACATATTTAATGTAGTCAGAGATACTTTTGCACTGAACTACTTCCTTGTGATCCTACTGTCTGTTTTACGGTCAGATAATGCACAGTCAACATGAAATCTCGACTTATTTACAAAGGAGAATTCAATTACTAAAATTATATCACTGTCTGAAGGTGGAAGCTACTCTTTTGGGTGTTTAAGCTATTTTAAATTGTTTCCATTATTGGCATGCACTTATAATTGTATTCATACTTTAAGCATGATTCGTAAAACATGAATATACAGTAGCCCATTCCACTGACCAACATTCACAGGACAGTGATGCAGATTGTAGAAAGAAACTGTCTGCTGATAGCTGTCTCTTCAGATGACCTCAGCGATTAAATACAACTAACCCCAAGTTCTAGCAGGGTTTTGCCATCTCCAAAATGCTTATTACCAAGTTACTGTGCTGCAGCTCTCAAAAGTGAAACTGTATCCGTATTACAACAAATATGCATCTCAGGTTCAGTATTATCTTCCTTATTTTTTAAACTGTTTTCTTGAATCTTTGGGGATTGGCGTGAAAATCATGAGCACTGTGATTTGGTAAACCCATAACCTTCAATGAGTTAACATTTTAAATGGAAATTTTTGCATATTTTATTAAGCAAAACTTTAAAATTAACATATTGGCCACTGCCAGTGCTCAGGTGTGTGTGTGTGTGTCTGTGTGTCTGTGTGTCTGTGTGTCTGTGTGTCTGTGTGTCTGTGTGTCTGTGTGTCTGTGTGTCTGTGTGTCTGTGTATTTAACTATAGATATATATATATATATATAGGTTCATAGGTTCATACTAGGCTATCTGCCCTAGGGCATTTATAAGCCTAACCAGAATGTGTTTGGCTTTTGCCACCCATTTTAAATTTATTTTGCTATGCCCTTTTTCGAGGTTAGTATACTGTGCCTCTGTCTAACAGTTACACAGAAGTGATACCCGGGGTAAACCTATGATCTCCCATCCACTCATCAAGATTCCTCTTGAAGAGAGTCAATGAGGGACTCTGCCTAACCTGGACTGGGATTTTATTCCAGAGTGAAGGGAGCCTCTGGGTTATGAATCTGTCCCTCCAGCATGTCCTATTTATTTCAGTGCTGAGGTTCAAGTCTCTCGGCGTAGCTCGATGGGATTTGGATTTTCTGAGGTGCAGCATGTCCATTAATTCCGGGTTGGACATGGCTTTATACGTCAGGCACAAGATCGCCTCTGAGCAGGCGGTATGCCACTGAGTAGAGCTGGAGTTTCTTTAACCGGGCAGCATATGGCATCTGTTTGAGCCCTATGATCCTCTTGGTGAGGTACGTTTGGGGTCTTTCCAGTTGCTGCAGGTGTCTGGTAAGGTACATCCCAAAAGGGGCATTGTACTCAATTATGGGCCTGATGAGGGATGAGTAAAGAGGCACGATGACCTCCCCTGATCTAGATGTGAATCCCTTCATGATTAAGTGGGCTATATAAAATGTTTGGCTAACCACTTTGGCCATGTGGTTGTCAAATGAGAGATTGCTATCAACTTGGGTCCCCAGGTCCCTAATTACTTCTTCTGTACTTAATGGATTACCACCTATGTGGTAATTTGTGGGCACTTTGTTTTTGCCAAAGGGGATGACTATACACTTTTTGGCGGTTAGCTGGAGGCCATGGCTCTGGCACCAGTTGTCTGTTTCTATGAGGCCCTTTTGGAGAATGCTTGTGTCATATATGTATATATATTTATATATATATCATATATATATATTTATATATATATCATATAGAGAGAGAGGTCACCATAGATATATAGATGTGACGTCAAGGAGCCTGATTCCTCATCACTGACACTGGAGAGGGACGTTTACTTGGAACAGCAATGGATACACCCAGTATTTCCAGATGCATCAAGCACACTTTCCCTTAAGAGCACACAGGGGGCACACTCAGTCTCTCTCTCTGTCTGTCTCTCTCTCTCTCTCTCTCTCTCTCTCTCTCCATTAAGACTCCCCACTGGCACAGCTGTAGAGTTAAGTCCTCAGCTGAGTGTCCAAGCCAAGTCCTCCACCACTCTCTTTGTGAAACCAGTGCTTTGTGTCCCTGCTCCCAGCAGCTGATACACACACTCTTTGAGATTTGATCTGTGCACACAGACACACACACACATGCACACACACACACACACACACACACTTTGCGTTTTACTAGTTATGCCCCTTCTACCCAAACTATAAGGTAGTTACTGCCACCAGACACTCCAAAGCCAATTGCTCTAAGGCTCTTACAAGGGTACCCAATTATACTGAATGAAATTAATATTAATACAAATGATAGTGGTTGGCCAGTGTAGTAAGGCTTTCAGGAGTGGCCACAGAGGCACCAAATGGATAGTACTCTCAACAGTTAAAATATTTTCTAAAGGACTAGCCACAATGAAAATTTTAAATATATTTAATAATAATAATAATAATAATAATAATAATAATAATAATAATTAACAAAGCAAAAAAAGGCCACACACAGCAAACAGAGCACGGTGCCCACACAGGAAAAAAGTTCATAAACCAAAACAGTCATAAAAGTGTGGGTACCTAATGGCAGTTCAACTGGTTTCAGTTATCAATTCTGACCACGTCACAAGAATAAAAGTCCTCTTCAGGAACACAAGTCATAAACTCTTTCAAGTATCCAAGTAAAACGAGACACCGAAGTAAAAAGATGATAATTTATTGTAGTTAGCGCTTTCGCCACGTAGGCTTCATCAGACTTTATACAAAATGAGAAATCAGCTCATTTAAAAACTAATGAAACGAAAACCATTGGTCATACATTATCCAATGAAACAGCAAGGTCATTAACTCAGATCTAACACATGAAAAGCCTTTGCTGAAAGATGCTGCAAACAGTTGCCTCAAAGCAAGGCTAAAAAAGCAATAAATATATTGCCTAAAATACAATGTCATATAAACTACTGACATATATACTAACATTCGATATCTAAACTAAAATCTGCACCAAATAAATACATCTAATAAAAACATTATATATAGTGACTAAAACAAACAACTAGCATATAAACTCCTTTGGATGACAGCAACTCTAATGCAGCTGAGTTGCAAATATAAGAAAGAAGCAGTCTAAGCAACAAGCGCTTCAAATACTGCAGCGTGCAGAAACACATAAAGTACACATAATGTATTTAACTTATTTAAAGTCTTGATTTATCTAGAATAAAACAAACATCACACTCTAGTTCATGATGTATCCAGGAAAGCAAAAAAGACAACATTATGTAAACACAATAAAAACTCTAACTGAATGCAGATGAAAACAGAACCATGTGACAATAAAAGTCACTAACCTGAAAACATCACAGCTTGAGAATCCATTCAAAAGAACCAACATATATATATTTATATATATTGGTTACTAACTAAACACCTTAATGTTACAGCAGCTCATAAATCCATTATAGAGAGCAGCTTATGTTAGCTCTCACACTAGCTTGCTAGGCATTCATCATAGGGTGGTTTACATAATGTTAAGTAACATAACACACACAATGCTTTGACATATATAAGGGTGAAAGCAATGTGTTACAAGCTATAACATACTCTTAAGGTGTACATCAGCAGTAGAGCAGGTCAAAAAGTAAACCAAAAGTACACCATTTAACAAAAACTCACTATAGCAGCACACTCAATCGTGGCAGATATCTATCTGCTCTATCTACCTAGGTCTCATAGTGTAAACCAAACGCTCCAAGCAAGGAGGGGGGGTATATAAGAAACATATCAGATAGTAACCAAATGACTATCAAGGATAGCCCAAGAGTATAGAACTATGTGAAAAATCCACATCTATCAGTCTCTATCTAAGTCCCTTCTTAGCGACTAACAGAAAAGTAAACACAAAAAAGGGGGGGGGGGGAGAGACAATGTCCAGGCTTATGAATGTCCAGTGTCTAAACAACCGGAAGGCATACTAAACTGCAGATCCAGAAGAGATCATAATTTCGGTCTACACACCCTTCTTTTCCTTGACATCGGTTTAATTTGAACTTTATCATTGAGTCCTGGTGCCTTGTCAGCTGTACATGTTTTGCTAAGGCATTATGAGCCGAACTAACATCAGATCTGATAGAGCCAGACCTTACTTTTTGGAACCATGTATAACTAGCCATGATACATCGGAAGTGACCAATAATGAGATACGAGCCTGCATGTTCTTCACTAAAGATGCTGTGTTTCTTAGGGAGATAATGGAGAGGCATTGGGATGTTTTGTTATTGGATGACAAGGCAGGCCCCTTAGTAGGCACCCAACCTAAGTTTACTTTTAAAAATAAACCTAACCTGAGAAGGATTCTTTGTGGCCCTAGGAATATTTCCCATCAGAATAGTCATATACAACATGAGTATAATACTAAAATATGTGGTAGGTGTAAACAATGTGTTTATATAGATACTAGGATGAGTTTTGTACATCCCATCACAGGCTACGTTTAAACTAAGTACTGGGACCGATTGTGGTAGTAGTAATTTGATATATTTGGCTAGATGCCCCCCCCAAAAAAAATGCCCTTTTTTTTTTGGGGGTTTTTAAAAAAAATTTTTTGGGAAAAACCCCCCAATTTTTTTTAGAACTTAGTGCATGTTAACACAAAGCATATTATTCTAGCAACTTTATAAGTTTGTAAGGACAATTTTTACAATCTCTCCCTATTTTTTTGGGCCTTTGTCCCTCCATTACTATAGGCCTTGTACAGATTTCTTGATCTCAGAGGTCAAGATGTGTGGTAGTCAGTAAAAATAATATACAAAAATGAGAATAAATAAATCCGATATTGTCATTACCTAAAATAGGTTACCTCTTTATGCATTAAATCTTATCTAATGTACTGTCAGAGGTTGTTTTTTATTCTTCTCTTCCTCCAGATTCTTGTAGGTCAGTATGTGTGAGTCTGTAAATTCCTCAAGTCTGCAGTAACATATTTAATGTAGTCAGAGATACTTTTGCACTGAACTACTTCCTTGTGATCCTACTGTCTGTTTTATGGTCAGATAATGCACAGTCAACATGAAATCTCGACTTATTTACAAAGGAGAATTCAATTACTAAAATTATATCACTGTCTGAAGGTGGAAGCTACTCTTTTGGGTGTTTAAGCTATTTTAAATTGTTTCCATTATTGGCATGCACTTATAATTGTATTCATACTTTAAGCATGATTCGTAAAACATGAATATACAGTAGCCCGTTCCACTGACCAACATTCACAGGACAGTGATGCAGATTGTAGAAAGAAACTGTCTGCTGATAGCTGTCTCTTCAGATGACCTCAGCGATTAAATACAACTAACCCCAAGTTCTAGCAGGGTTTTGCCATCTCCAAAATGCTTATTACCAAGTTACTGTGCTGCAGCTCTCAAAAGTGAAACTGTATCCGTATTACAACAAATATGCATCTCAGGTCCAGTATTATCTTCCTTATTTTTTAAACTGTTTTCTTGAATCTTTGGGGATTGGCGTGAAAATCATGAGCACTGTGATTTGGTAAACCCATAACCTTCAATGAGTTAACATTTTAAATGGAAATTTTTGCATATTTTATTAAGCAAAACTTTAAAATTAACATATTGGCCACTGCCAGTGCTCAGCTTTGTGTGTGTGCTGTGTGTGTGTGTGTGTGTGTGTGTGTGTGTGTGTGTGTGTGTGTGTGTGTGTGTGTGTGTGTGTGTGTGTGTGTGTGTGTGTGTGTGTGTGTGTCTGTGTACAGTGCATGCATATTTAACTATATATATATATATATATATATATATATATATATATATATATATATAATATATATATATATATATATATATATATATATATATATATAGGTTCATAGGTTCATACTAGGCTATCTGCCCTAGGGCATTTATAAGCCTAACCAGAATGTGTTTGGCTTTTGCCACCCATTTTAAATTTATTTTGCTATGCCCTTTTTCAAGGTTAGTATACTGTGCCTCTGTCTAACAGTTACACAGAAGTGATACCCGGTGTAAACCTATGATCTCCCATCCACTCATCAAGATTCCTCTTGAAGAGAGTCAATGAGGGACTCTGCCTAACCTGGACTGGGATTTTATTCCAGAGTGAAGGGAGCCTCTGGGTTATGAATCTGTCCCTCCAGCATGTCCTATTTATTTCAGTGCTGAGGTTCAAGTCTCTCGAGCCGTGGCTCGATGGGATTTGATTTTCTGAGGTGCAGCATGTCCATTAATTCCGGTTGACATGGCTTTATACGTCAGGCACAGATCGCCTCTGAGCAGGCGGTATGCCACTGAGTAGAGCTGGAGTTTCTTTAACCGGGCAGCATATGGCATCTGTTTGAGCCCTATGATCCTCTTGGTGAGGTACTTTTGGGGTCTTTCCAGTTGCTGCAGGTGTCTGGTAAGGTACACCCCAAAAGGGGCATTGTACTCAATTATGGGCCTGATGAGGGATGAGTAAAGAGGCACGATGACCTCCCCTGATCTAGATGTGAATCCCTTCATGATTAAGTGGGCTATATAAAATGTTTGGCTAACCACTTTAGCCATGTGGTTGTCAAATGAGAGATTGCTATCAACTTGGGTCCCCAGGTCCCTAATTACTTCTTCTGTACTTAATGGATTACCACCTATGTGGTAATTTGTGGGCACTTTGCTTTTGCCAAAGGGGATGACTATACACTTTTTGGCGTTTAGCTGGAGGCCATGGCTCTGGCACCAGTTGTCTGTTTCTATGAGGCCCTTTTGGAGAATGCTTGTGTCATATATGTATATATATATATATATATATATATATATATATATATATATATATATATAGAGAGAGAGAGAGAGAGAGAGAGGTCACCATAGATATATAGATGTGACGTCAAGGAGCCTGATTCCTCATCACTGACACTGGAGAGGGATGTTTACTTGGAACAAAAATGGATACACCCAGTATTTCCAAATGCATCAAGCACACTTTCCCTTAAGAGCACACAGGGGGCACACTCAGTCTGGGGACTGGTTTCTCTCTCTCTCTCTCTATCTCACTCTCTCTCTCTCTCTCTCTCTCTCTCCAGATCACCAATAAGACTCCCCACTGGCACAGCTGTAGAGTTAAGTCCTCAGCTGAGTGTCCAAGCCAAGTCCTCCACCACTCTCTTTGTGAAACCAGTGTTTTGTGTCCCTGCTCCCAGCAGCTGATACACACACTCTTTGAGATTTGATCTGTGCACACATATGCACACACACACACAGACACACACACACATGCACACACACACACACACACACACACACACACACACACACAAGCACACTTTGCGTTTTACTAGTTATGCCCCTTCTACCCAAACTATAAGGTAGTTACTGCCACCAGACACTCCAAAGCCAATTGCTCTAAGGCTCTTACAAGGGTACCCAATTATACTGAATGAAATTAATATTAATACAAATGATAGTGGTTGGCCAGTGTAGTAAGGCTTTCAGGAGTGGCCACAGAGGCACCAAATGGATAGTACTCTCAACAGTTAAAATATTTTCTAAAGGACTAGCCACAATGAAAAGTTTAAATATATTTAATAATAATAATAATAATAATAATAATAATAATAATAATAATAATAATAATAAA
>NC_056748.1:869440876-869453376 GCF_019279795.1 Protopterus annectens
ATGTTAACAATTAAGACCATAATCCGTTCAAGCTATAAATCAGTTATTTTCCAGGGCAGAAAAGATTTAAAAGACATATTTATAGCCAACCTTCACAGCTGCACTTTCTGTCTAAACTGTGTGGTAAGCAACATTGCATCACCTTCTTTTGCTGAAAATTCCCCACTTTATTGACAACCGGAAGATAAAAAATGATTGCATATTACTGGGCAAAAAAGACAATCATAGCAATTGTCATTCTGGATTGCTTAGTCTTAATGGTAAGCAGAAAATGGATGCAGTCATCATAAAAAACGTTCCTTCCTCATTTGAAATATGTACTTAATTAGCTCAGTAGATTTGTTTAACTAAAGGTGAGCCGCATTTACATTTGTAGGTCAGTTGTGAGTGCAAAACAACAAAAGGATCACGTCTGCCGTAGCATGCTTTGTGAAGGTCAGATTTCTGGCTCAGTGCCATGAGCCCTGGGTGTTCTTGCAATATATACAAAACACGATAATTAGATGAATGGACTTTAGTTCAGAATTATAAAACTGCATCTTCTCTGCTAGGTTTACAAAAGTACAGAATTAACAACACTAACTGAATTTATTTTTTATTTATTTTTTTAACATTTGTTGACCGGGAAAGTCTGACTAGGTTCCATGAATGATTTTATTTATAATGTGATTGTTTTCAAATAAGCTATTCTGTCAGCCTAAGTTGAAATATTTAGTCCAAATAGTTAGTTGCATAGCAATAGATTTGATGGAGTCCTGTAATGTATCTAATACAGCTTCTCTCAATGAGGCTGCGGTGGGAGTCATTGTAACATATAATTGCTTATGTAGCAGTCTCATTGAATACATTGTTTATTCCTTCTAAGGGTTGTGATTCCCCTGTTGTTTTGCATTCACAACTGACCTACAAATATCACTGCATCTCACCTTTAGTTAAGCAAATCTATTGAGGTAATTAAGTATATATTTCAAATGAGGAAGGCACCATTACCAGTGGGTTATGAACATTCTGATAGCAGAAAATATTTTATTCAGTGGCATGTTCTAAGTTACCTGTGCAGTTTATGAAATGTATACATAACATAAATGAAAGACAGAGAGGTATAGCCGTATTTAAAAATATTAAATGCAGTTGCATTTTTAAATAGTTCCTTATTTAGCATCTTCATTTCTGAACTGGTTTGGTGTAATGACTGCCTTTCCTGTTCACAATTTAGAAGAGTTTTTAGCTTTGTCATATTCATGCAAAGTTTATTTTTGCTTTCTTGTTGCAAACAGCTGACTTAGTTTAACCTGCTATGTGTGTGACTATCTGTAGTAATAACAAGCATACAGGATGACCACTACTGAACCGCCTTCCTCTTGAGTGGCATTTATGAGTGAAGGGGTCAGGAAAGACTGTGTACAGAGCCATGAGGAATCCCTACCCCAGACTAGCACAAATCTACTTGGACTCATGACTGGGCAGCTATTCAGAATGGTTTGTCTTCAAGATACTGACCCATTAAGACACAGACTGATGCCCATTAGAGAACAGATTCTTTCTGTAGAAAATCCAATGACTGTACAAAATACAGGTTTTGAAGAAGTCAGTGGAACCCCCTCCCATCTGCTCCCTGCTATTTAATTCCAATTTCTCCTCCTTTCTTTGAAAGCTGTTTTCAAAATGTATAGAAAAAAAACACAAAGTCCCACTAGAGGAACAAATGCACCACCAGTTAATTCCACCACAAAACAAATAGCGATAATAATAATCCAAAAATACTGGTATAGCAAACCAAGACAAAATAAAAACACAAATACAAACGTTTATTGTGTGAGCGCTTTCACGGCTACCATTGCCACTTCTTCAGACATTCAAAATCCCATTACCATTCATTTAATTTAAATGAC
The DNA here is from genome assembly GCF_019279795.1 of Protopterus annectens. Classification (NCBI taxonomy): domain Eukaryota; kingdom Metazoa; phylum Chordata; order Ceratodontiformes; family Protopteridae; genus Protopterus; species Protopterus annectens. Next base: position 869,442,769 of record NC_056748.1, read on the forward strand.
CGATAACCAATGAAAATGCTATTACAATAAATCATTTACAATAAATCAATTAAACAATTAAGTATCTTCTTCCTCTTTCGGCTTCTTTCTTGGTCGCCACAGCAGATCACCTGTCCGCTTTTGATTGGCAGTTGAGTTTTATGGTGTTGAGTTGCCAGCCCAGTGCTCAACTTTCTACAGAAGGCACACACATGCACACACTCACACCTAGGACCAATTTAGAGTGTCCAATCCACCTAAAGCATGTCTTTGTGATGTGGGAGGTAACTGGAGCACCCGGAGGAAACCCACGCGACCACAGAAAGGACATGCAGACTTCGCACAGAAGGCACCCCAGCCGAGGATCGAACCAGAGAACCTCTAGCTGTGAGGCGGCAATGCTAACCACTGCACCAATTAAGTATAAAAAAGCAAAATCAAAACTATATAAAAATGTATATCACATTAAATAACACATTAAGTAAAAATAAAAGTAAAAATAAAATTATATACACACATATATATATATATATATATATATATATATATATATATATATATATATATAAGTTTCATTTATCTAAAAACTCTATTTTTTAAAATTGGTTCAACACATATTTTATCATTTAAACCTTTACCCTTATTACGCCTCATCCTTATTATCCATTTTAATTCTAAAGTTTCTACCTTATTCTCAAGATCCCCCCTCATACATTATCATATATCACTTCAAGGACCATGAACTTGAAGTTGTGTTCCATACTGTGTACAGACTTGACATACCGCTAAATAGACTAAATGCATAGTATTGCAATTAGCTCTAACATGAAATTTCAAGAGTTTTCCTGTATCTGGATGTAGAAACTCATTAGAGGTGTCTACAAATTTAAACCAATTACATTTAAGGCATGCAAAAGTGCCATAAGGGGTGTTAAGCCTAGTACTTCCATCAGACATTTTAGGGTAGCATAGCATTCACTTTAAATTTTTCTTATTTTTATATACAAACATAGGCTTGTTACCTACCACAGAAGTGACTTCTTTATCTGTGGTCAGTATCTTCGAGTTGTTCTTTATCACACTCTCAATCTGCCTGATGTTACTGGAATGAGTTACTGGAACTCTCAAATAGTTCTCTTTCTTCTTTGTTATATGTCTATCCCATGGACCTTCAGAATAGTAAGGTTTACACTCCTTCTTTCACAGGCCTGTTATATTAAGTAGAGCTGCATCAACTTCATGCTTACTATAACCTCTATCCTGGAATCTAGACTGTAAAGCAGTGGTTTCTCTAACAAAATCAAAATCACTAACATTAAGTCTAGAAGCTCATAGTCCCTGGCTTCTAACTATATTATGATAACCAAATGCTCTGTTTGCTTAGTGAGACTAATACCTATACGTTAATTACTACTTCTCATGTACATAGTATAATTCAGAGAGTTAATAACACATTATATGATTGTTTACTTGGGCGTAATATCACCACGGATCAGTATTTTATGTGTGAAAAACCTATCATTCTTATTTTACAAGGGTTACTAAAAGTGCAGAAGGATGCCTATGCCTATAAACCACCGTTCGGGCCGATAGTATCCAGTAGAAGATGGTGCACTGAAAATATTTCTATTTCTGTTGAGAAATATCTAAGAAGTGTACTCAGTACCAATCAACATGTATTGAATGACACAAACATTTTTTGAATGATTTGTACACTTTTGTGAAACATCATAAAAATTGTGACACCTATATTCTTGTGACTTTAGATGTACAATCTTTATTCACATGTATACCCAATGAAATTGGCATTGATTCATTGAAAGAATATTAATGTAACAACAGCAGCTTTAGTAGAGCCTTTATTGAATTGATTTGTTTGTTCATGGAAGTTATCCTTGAGAATAATATATTCATTTTTAATGAGCCTGCATATTGGCAACAGAAGGGCATAGCTATGGGCACGTCCAGTGCCAATAGCTACACCAGTATTGTTATGGCACATTGGGAGGACAATTTTGTCCTAAAAATTTAAAGAAGTTATTTTCTACCGGAGATTTGTAGATTATATTTTCCTGTTATGGGATGGAGATGAAAAATCCCTTACAAAATTCCATGAGTATCTAGATTTAAATATTCCTTTTTTAAAATTTACCTCGAACTACTCCACAATTTCCATTAATTTTTTAGATGTAATAATATTTAGAGCAGAGAATCGCTCTTTTTCTGCTAAAAGCTTTAGAAAAAGTTGTTATAAGAATAATTACTTTCATAGAAAGAGTATGCACCCCTCACACATTTATCATAATATAATTAGAAGCCAGGGACTACGAGCTTCTAGACTTAATGTTAGTGATTTTGATAGAGAAACCACTGCTTTACAGTCTAGATTCCAGGATAGAGGTTATAGTAAGCATGAAGTTGATGTAGCTCTACTTAATATAACAGGCCTGCGAAAGAAGGAGGGTAAACCTTACTATTCCGAAGGTCCATGGGATAGACGTATAACAAGGAAGAAACAAAACTATAGGAGAGTTCCAGTAACTCATTCCAGTAACATCAGGCAGATTGAGAGTGTGATAAAGAACAACTGGCAGATACTGACCACAGATAAAAAAGTCACTTCTGGGGTAGGTAACAAGTCTAGATTTGTATATAAAAATAAGAAAAATGTAAAGACAATGCTATGCTACCCTAAAATTTCCCAAGGAAGTACTAGGTTTAACACCCCTTATGGTACTTTTCCATGCCTTAAATGTAATTGGTGTAAATTTGTAGACACCTCTATTGAGTTTCTACATCCAGATACTGGAAAACTCCTGAAATTTAATGTTAGAGCTAATTGTAATATTATGCATTTAGTCTATTTTGCTGTGTGTCAAGTCTGCCATCATTTTTATACTGGTAAGACTGACCACAGGCTTCGTGACAGAATTAGAGAACATATTTACAGCATTAATAACTCTTTTTGAAGGAATGCTCTGGCTAAACATGTTACCATACACAGTACTGAACACAACTTCAAGTTCATGGTCCTTGAAGTGATATATGATAATGTACGAGGGGGAGATCTTGAGAATAAGGTAGAAACTTTAGAGATAAATGGATAATAAGGATGAGGGGTAATAAGGGCAAAGGTTTAAATGATAAAATATGTATTAAACCAGTTTTAAAAAATAGAGTTTTTAGATAAATGAAAATTATATACATATAGATGTGTATATAATTTTATTTTTACTTTTATTTTTATTTTTACTTAATGTGTTATTTAATGTGCTGTACATATATACATTTTATATAGTTTTGATTTTGCTTTTTTTATACTTAATTGTTTAATTGATTTATTGTAAATAATTTATTGTAATTGCATTGTCATTGGTTATTGCTCATTTAAATTAAATGAATGGTAATTGGATTTTGAATGTCTGAAGAAATGGGAATGTTAGCCATGAAAGCGCTCACAAAATAAATGTTTGTATTCATGCTTTTATTTTGCCTTGGTTTGCTCTACCAGTATTTTTGGATTATTGTTTTCAAAGTGTAATCAGTTAAGAACCCAGCCTTTGACTTATAATCCATAAGTACTGACAGTCAGTTTACAATTCACATTTTGACACACCTAAAAGTTCTAGAAGCAGTGCAAGTTTTTGATGAATTCTGAACAAATCCATAAAAGATTAAAAACAATGTGAAACTTCCATGCCATGGTGAAACTGAGACAGAAGGACAAAGGTGTGAAAAACCATGAGCAAAAAAAGAAAGCAAGGCAGAAAATAGGAGATTGTATTAATGGTTTTTGGCAATTAGACCCCACAAACCCCCTTTCCAGTTGAAAAAGTAGAAACACCTATGGATATATAGAAGTGATATCTGAAAACCACTAGAGGTAGGAACTTTATTAAAAAGTAGTGGATGTATCCTAGGTTTGTACTACTTCCAGAGGGTGTATTATTCATTAAGGTTAAACTAAGTACTAAATAGCATTTTTTTTTGAAAATATTTATAGTCGCTCTTCATTTTGGATGTCAAGCTCATATAATAAAGTTGAAGATCATTGTTATTTTTATTGGCATGCTTTGCCATTCATGTGGTAACTGATAATTCATCTTACACAGCTTCAGACATTTGGACCTCAGTACTACTTGTGTGGATGTGACATGTAGACAGGTTTTAACTTTCAGACCATAACAGATTTCACATCTCTTTGCCCTTTTTCTTCTTCACTTGAGAATGCTTTAAGTTCCCTTGCTATCTATTTACAGGCTGACAGTCCCCCCCCCCCCCTTGGCTTTCTAGATCCGAGTGGCATAACCTATAAACCAATGGTAACACCAGTGACCATTTTCAGTACTTTGCTGAAGCAAGTAATGCTGTAAACTGCTAGTCATTAGTAGAAAGGGCATCGGGTATGTATTCCTCCAACATTTTGCTGAAAATCTGTTATTACTGTGAGAAAGGAGTGCATAATGCTGCAGAGTCATGTGAAACAGAATAGGAAACAGCGCTTGACACAGACTGGTAACATTACAATGTCATTATTTTTTTGAGCCAAGGGGAGTTCTAAGGATTGCATTAATGGTAAATCTGCCTCTCTGAAAATGAGTTTATTCTTATAAGACTGGCAACTACATGTCTTGATTTAAATTTATCTGAAAGTCTCTTAACAGTATCGCTTTTACAATAAGCCAGCATGCATTTTGATCACCAAGAATTAGACCCTCGCTATGCATCAGGAATGTTTGTTAAACTAGGAAACATATTCTGCTACTACTAATTTTTGTAAGGTAGCTGTTAAAGCACCACTTATATCCTTATCTCTGCAAATATGATTTTTTTTAAATTGTACTAAACAAAATATGATTTTAATAATGATTAAGACAGCTTTATCAGTGTTAGTTCTATTTTGTGTCTGACCATCCTGAGGGTTCTCACTGCAGTTCATCTTCCTGTGCTCATCTCATATCTCCTTTTCTAAGGTTACTAAAGTTTCCAGAATATTTGTCTGGATAAGTAGAGCCAGACACTACCTAACATGCTGATCATTGAATGGACAAGGGCTATGTACTCAGCTTGAGGCCTCGCGCTACAACTGTTTTTGATAAAAGGCTTCTTCCAATGAGGTAAAAAACTATCCCATCTGTTCATCCATGCAGTATTGGCCATAAAACTTGAAGCAACTGGCGGAAGTGTGACCCTTGCAGGTCTGTCCACTAAGTTATCCTGTGCTAATGCATGGCCAGTCAGTTGGGAGGAGCAAAACATTACCTATACAGCATTATTTGATGCTTGCAACTAATTAGAGAAGGGGCAGACAAAAAAATCTTCATACCTTCTGCTTTTGTGAAGGAGAGTACATTTGTATCTTCCTATTCTACTATTGTTGTGTGAAATAAGTGTTAATACAAAAGACATGTTGGAGTGGGAACCTCAGCTAGTGGAAATACTCAGAAACCTTTAACCATCATCATGGTAAGCCCTAGATAGTCAATAGAAGACAAATCTGGGCAGAAAATATGTGACGAAGTAAACTACAGTAGCATCCTTCAGCTAATAGAATTAGTCAGTAATACAGACTGTTTATGTGGTAAAGCTTTCCATTACAAGGAGCATTAGGGTAACTTTAGGTCATACAGTGCACCAAAGCTCAGCGATAAAAGAATGAGGGCAGCCGCTAAACCCTTGTATACAAACTATAGATAATTCTAGGAAAAGAAAAGCACACATGCTACAGCACAAAAAAAAACCCTGTGTAATCAAGAGGTTAACCAATTTTCAATATAGTACATTCTATCAAAACAGGGTGGTGGGATGTATAAAACCACACCTTTTTTTCTGGTAAGACAACTCAAGACATGAAGGGCTAGTGTGCTTTATACCACAGAGTTTTTGACATGTAAAATAAAATATGAAATAAGAAAAATGTATTAAAAAATAGATACAGATTTATTTGAAAATAAACAAAACTATGTACTTTCAAGGCAGAGGCATATTTCTGCCTGGAGCAGAAAAGAAACAGACACTGTCTTTCAGATATGCTTCCTGTGTTCAAGTATACATCAGAGTTAAAGTATTTTTTCAAGCATTTCAAGGCTAATATTGTACAGTCAGGGAAAATGAAATCTAAATGGAAGAAGGCAATCACATTAGTGGCAAACACAGTTAGTACCCACAGTAGGATAAATAAGTTCTTGATTTTGTTTCAGTTCATAACAAGTATGACATTGTTTCCCATTTTTCTTCACACCATCTTTCAAGTTGCATTATATGTTCTAAAAAAAAGGACTGTCCATTTGGAGCACGTAAAGTTTTGTGTATCTTATGAGAAAGATGCATATTTTACCTAAAAGTATCACTGAATGGTGTCTTACCCATCAATAAAGTATCAAATGGATCCCATAATTCTACAGGTCTCATTTTTATTGCAAACAAATCTCAAACAATCTAAGCCTGAAACAGTCTAATATCATAATGGCTAAATGATGCACATGTGCAAAAAATTAATTCATTGTTTTTGTGACAGGCTTTGTCTCCTATACTCTCCATCCCACATCAAAGTCTGCAAACATGCTTACTGATGGCTTTACAGCTCTGTAGTCAAGAATAAAATTTAAATTGATTTGATCATAAAAAAAAATCCTTGCCTTTGTACTACACCAGCTATTGCACTAGGTGCCAATCATTAGCTTTGCAGCATTATGAAAGGAGTCTGGCAGCTGATTTTGCTGGTGGAAAAACTTTTTATATCACCACGTTCCCTACAATTATGCCATTGAACAAAAAAATAAACTTTATCCTCAGTACCTTCACGGTATTGAAAGTGTAAAGTGCATCCATTTACTTTAATCTGCACACTGCCACTTACGCACAGAGGTACACCCATTAAAGTTATGGACGGAGCACTTGGTCCACCTACAGTGACATCAGGATTGACCACAGTAGATTTATTTGACCCATGGCTTAATAAACAGTTTATAAAGCTTTTTATTAAAACACGGTTCAAGTAAATGCTAAATTACAACAACACAGGTGCATCGATGCACTTAACTCACTGGGTGCCAAGACACACGCACACATGACCAAATCACTTTAAGTTAACAACTTCCTTTTTTTCTTTACTCTGCTACACGTAAGTCTAAGGAGTCAAAATATCAGAATGTACCTACTGTGACATATGTGTACCCCGCCAATATGTAGGAGTTCCCCACAGAAGTGACTGACAGGTTTAAAAGTTTTGGAATTTGATGCTTTCTGTTTTAATTACAGTTTATTTTTTGAGGTGTCAGGACTTTTCTGATTGTCAATGACAATTAAAAGGGAGGTAAGTTTAATGTAAGTGATTAACATGCTACGTTTTAAAACTTACAGGAAACGTATAAGAGTAGTTATCAGAAATGTGAAAAGCATTTTCATTTTCGACTGCATTGCCTGTGTTGTTACTTTCACAGTCTACAATCCTATCCCAGTTTCTTACCCATCGGTAGTAGCTGGTTTGAAGTATTCCTTGAGCTTCCTTGACCATGACAAATCTGCCCCAGTATGGAAATTTGCTAATATATGTATACATGTCAGTGCACATAGTGATCCAATTGACTGCCAAAAAAAAAAAATTAAATTGGTTCTGTAAGGAAATGCTGGCATCCTTTCCACCAAGAAACACCTTTACAAAAGTAAACGGAACATTTTCCATCCAGAATGAGTGAGCTGGCCTCTGAAAACTTAATTCCATTCTACTCAGTTTAGCCTTTCAGTGACCCAGCAGCCCAGTTTAGCCCAGATAAAAAAAACATTACTCTGTACTGCGCTGTGTGACATTTCAGTGATGAGAATTAAGCCTTTGCTCTCTCCATTTGCCTGCTATGTGTCTCTCTCTGAGTAAGTCACTTAACCAGACAGTGATCCTAGCTCACCACTGAAATGTTAATAAATACATTAAAATAAATAAAATCTTTCTATTGCTATTAAAAGAATATTGATGCTTAGATGTTTAGCATGTATGCTAACCATTACATGCTTATTCATCAAAACCATTCTTTTAGTGGAGGAAAACTGCACTTTTCCTTCTGTATGAATTCCCAGATATCCATACGTTGTGTTGCATTCATCAAGAAGACCAAAGTACCAGTAAATGTGGATGATACTAAACTAAACAAACAGATTTGTCAGTGAATATTCAAAAATATTTTAAACATGCTGAGAATGTACATTGTGTTGGGTGGAAGGATGATCCAAACATTAGAAATTCTTTAGATGTATTAACATTGCTCCATCCATTTTAATTTCTAGATACATATTCCTAGGGATTAATTAAAATCTCTAGCCCTGTTACCACAATATAGTATTTTGCGATTCAGAGTAACAGCTGCAGTAAAAAAAGAGCTTGTTATGGGCTAATTTGCATGTCACTGAATTACCTACTACAAAATTCAGATCAGTACTTCCCATGGTATATAACAGTTTTGGTGACCACATCATTAAAGAAGAGGCTCCCCCATCGGTCACACACATGCACATACACACACACACACACACACACACACACACACACACACACACACACACACACACACACACACACACACACACACGTACGCACATACACACCATCTACTCCAGTTCCCTGACATTTAATCAAATTGATTGCAGAACAGTGTGGAAAGGGCAAATTTTGCTTTCGACATTTTGATGCTTCAACATTTTAATAGGTCAACATTTTGTCAGTCTGATCAGATGTCAGGAAACCTCTACCCGATACCTGTCTCTTTTGTCAGATCATCCCTGATGTTTCCTTTACCTGTCTGCATAATTCAGGGATGATTATAGTAAGTCCACAATACTAAGTTACTATATATGCAGTTCTAGAACACTTAGATATGAGCATCAAGTTCTTCCAACCAAGACTAAACTTTTACACGGGTCTCTGTTCAAATTACCATATAAGTATTTTAGGTGACTGACTAACTGTGCTACATTCTGTGTCAGTTGATGTGTTGACAGTTGCTCTGAGAGTGAATATATAAAAACACACATTTATTAAGCATGTTAAATATCTCATTGTAATAATTAAAGTAAAATGCTACGTATGCTAGAATCAGAATTCTTGCATGATGCAAGCTTAATTATAATGAAAAGAAACATTAAAAACTCTTTTGCACATAATCTTCTAAGAATTCCTCACTAAGGAGATATGTGCAAGATGTAATAATGTGTATTTTTATATATATTTTTTATTTAACATTTGTTAACCAGGAAAGTCCAACTTGGAATGAGCCAATTTTCAGTGGAGGCCCAGGGAGAAATACTCCAGACGCATGTCTTTGTAACGTGGGAGGAAACCGGAGCATCCCAGACGAAACCCACACAAACGCAGGGGGACATGCAGACTCTGCACAGAAGGCACCCCAGCCGAGAAGTGAATCAATAAAATAAGAAGAATTTGGTATCAAGATGTGTTTTTTTTAATTAGCTCTTCAGTTGAAAACTGAAAGAATGTAATTATTGCTCGGTGTGAGTTATACACAGAGACTGTACTTACATTTTGTATTGTGATGTCTCAGTATCAGTAAAGATAACTTCAAAAAAAACTTAATAAAAGTGCATAAATAAAATAAAATGATATAGACGGGCTAATCATGCTATGAATGATGCAAGTCAGAATGGTGTGAGTGTTGTAATCATAGTGTTATACAGACCAGCTACCTATGGGTTAAGAGTATTTGCATATACATAAAAGAGATGACATTGCAATAGCGCATCCAAGTAACAAATTCCACAAGTCTATTTATGGCAAAAAAGTGGACATAGAAACTGAACACAGATCTTTGCAAAGCATATTTAGAAAGTCTTTATATCTGCCTTAAGGTTAGAGAGGAAATTAAATAATTTGCAGAAGTATGATGTGATAGTGAAATGCTGAATAGACAAGGCCCTACTTATATCAAGTATGATGAACACAACACATTTGCTAAAGCAGAAAGATTTGCTAGAGTGACTAAAGTACTGATATTGAATTAGAAATGCATTTACTAAAAGAAGTTGCATTGAGAGGTTGGACAGAGCAAAAATAATTGATCTGAAAGGAAATCCAGTCATACTTTCCTTTCAAGCAGGAAATAAGTTGTATACAAGGCTTGATATTCTAAGACAATATCTAACCAGCTGAAAGCAAAAGTACTTGAGTGGGTGCATTACACTTCGCTAAACATTTATCTGGTTAACAAAGTATAATTCTGGTATTGTTAATCAAATGGTTCCCTTGTGAACATTAGGATATGGATTCTGGTATTGTTAATCAAATGGTTCCCTTGTGAACATTAGGATATGGATTCTGGTATTGTTAATCAAATGGTTTCCTTGTGAATATTAGAATATGCTGCATGTAGGAACTTAAAGTGTTGGAGTTCTGCGTGTGTGTAGGTAAGTGGAGTGTTTTTGGGGTTAGGGTTAGAGCAAGAGTAGGGTACTGGATAGTTTTATCTATTTATTTATTTGCATGTGTGCATGTCTGTGTGTGTTGTAATGTTTGTGGAAGTGTTTCCTCTTTTAGGATTAGAGTTGCGGGTTAGGTTAGATTATATGACATTTTTGAGGTTGTATGTGTACAATGCTGTGTATGTACCATGTGTCTTTGCCTTT
>NC_056748.1:869455876-869513376 GCF_019279795.1 Protopterus annectens
TGCTCACTTAATCCAAATCTAAGTTCACCAAGAAGCCAGAATCAGACCCTTCACAGAAGAAAAGGTAGAAGTTACACAAAGAAGCTTTAGCCAGTGATTTGTTCTCCTGTATATAATCACTGCTTCTGTGGGTTCTTTTTTGCAGACTGGCAGCAGTTCGCTGTGTGTGGAATTTTCAGTTTTCTCCACAACTGTACCACCATGCAGTTATCATATCTCCCTAAGTGTTGTGGGAGCTTTTCCCTCTGCAAAAAATATTCTGTTGACTGATTTTGAATGTATGATGTTTCAGTCATTTGAAATTTCATTATATGGTGTTTCAATGAAATGGCCTTCCAGCCATTTTGACTTGATTGAGTTGTCTTTTAATGAAATGGTCATTCAGCCAATTATTCTATGACAAAGATTTAAACATAAGAACCATTCTTTTAACTGTATATAACTGTATATTAAATAAGTGTTGTGGGCATAGTTTGTAAAATGGTGCCTAGGCTCAAATCTGTTTTGTAAAGTAGAATTGGGGAGGGGCCATGTGTAGCTTATGAAAAAGATACAGTATCAAAGTTATAGTGCTCCACAGGTATAGTACCCAGTCCTACACCCCCTATTTTTGCAAGAAATGTATAGTAAGGACTAAATTAAAGGCTTTATTGAAGCCTGGATAGATGTCATCTGCAAGATTTCTTTTGTCCATCATCCTAGTAATTCAGTCATAGAAATAAATCTTGTTAGTTTAGCAAGATTTACCATCTCTGAAATCATGATGAAATTTGTTTAATAGTCCATTCCACACCAGAAATATCAAGAACTATATCTTGGTGAATGCTTTCAGCTATTCTCCATAGCCGAAGGTAGGATTACTGACCACTTTTGAAGTCAAGCACAGCTCTGTTTGTACCTCATCCCTAGGCTCACCCCTTCACTAAATATATTCTAGATTTGCTCTATTAGAGGTTCATTGTTTGCTCCTACAGCTTTATTGATGATCCTGAAAGGTATCACTTCAGGCTCTTGTGTCTTATCATTCCATAACGTCATTCTTATGCTCCTCACCCCATATCAACTCAGCTGTCTGTCAACCCTCCTTTTCTGTTCTGTCCATCCTGTCTGACAACATGCTGTCTTTCCTTGATAAATACTAGCCAGCAGTAATTATTTATTATATTTCTTAGCCTCAGTATACTTCTGACCTTTCAAGTCATTTCACGTAGGTCCCTGCCTGCCTTTTTACTTTCTCACACATGCCAAAAGAAGGCTTTTTTTCTGCCTTTATGCCTGTTGCTAGACATTTTCATTCCACATTTGCATCTCCTCACATCTTTTCCTTCCTTTTCTCTGGCTGCTGCACAACTCTCCTGATCCTTCTTTTGATCCCCCATTCTACGAGTTCCTTTACCGTCACTAACTACCTCTATTCATTTTCCCAATGATCAGCGCTAGTGTATTCTTTTTCTTTTCATTTGCTGCTTTCCGCAGACTGTTTGCTTTAATCTCCAAAACAGCATATGTTATTGTATTGTACATGTCTTGCCATGCTGTCATTTCTTTTAATGTTCCAATACCATTACCAGTGTTCTCCACTGAACTTACAAAGGTGGGCATTCATGTAATCTGAAATAACAGATTTTGTAACCATGTGTGGTTCCTTTTCCATGGTTGCATTAATAACGACATTGTAAGTTCAGTGTTTGCTAGCAGAATTTTACTGTTTAAGCATCTCACCTCAAACTTTTTTAGACTATTTGCAGAGAAACAATTTAAAATTAGGTGGCGCAGTGGTGCAGCGGTTAGCATTGTCACCTCACAGCAAGAGGTTGTCCGGTTTGATTCTTGGTTAGGGTGCCTTCTGTGTGGCATTTCCATGCATTCACGTGGGTTTACTAAAACATTCCAAGGACATGCATCTGTAGTATTTCTCCCCAGGCCCCTGCTGAAAATGGGCTCTGTCACAGCTGGACTTTCCCAGCAAGCAAATGTTAAATAAGTAAGTAATAAATAAAGATTCAAAAGATTCCTTTTCCTGATTCTCTTTGTTATGTTGACTTAATCTCATTCTGATTCAGATGTCATTCAGCTGTTTTTCCTCTGCCATCCATAGGTAATGAAATGCTCCATTCGATTACAAGAAAACTGAGCTTTCCCATTATAATAACCTTCTTCTCCCCTACCCATACCCTTCTCCTGTCTTAACCAACTTATCATCCTTACCAGTTAAAATAATTGGCTGAAAGATGGTATCAGTATGCTAAATCTTCCCTTCTCCTAATAGCAACATAACTGCTAATTGTTTGACGATAGATACCACTTCTTTCCTTTCATTTTAAAAAGATCTTTCTTAACTTTCATTTTCTGTTATTGTAGTGCTCCCTGTTTTATGACCTCTAACCCTTAACATTTGTTGACATATACTGTAACACCCCTTTGCCCTTGCTTAGCTTTTTGACTCTAAATACCCTTTAAGCTTTAAAATCACACTCCACCCTGTCTAATTGTTTGCTCAAATCTCAGTTATCCTGGCCAACCCAGCTTCACTATCAGTTCCTGAATGCTTTGCTCAGCCATCTTCCTACAATACTTCTTACACTACTAAATACCATCCTGACACATTACCTTTAATTCTACTCATCTGCCATTTTTTTACTATCTAAATATCATCCACATTGTGTTTAATCTACCCTTCATTCAAGCTCATATTGACTGTCTGTCTGTCTGTCTGTCTCACTCTTCCTTACCTTGATTGGTATTTCTCTTCTGTTTGTGATGTCTACCACTCTTCCTCCTTTCCTGCCTCTTTATTTGACGTGTGATACCCCGCAAGATAAAATTCAGTAGTTTGAAAGTTAAACTTCGCATTTGTCAGAAAAAAATTATTAACAAATTATTAAATGCTGCTGTTACACTTTATAAGCATTCTTCCACAACCCCCAATGCCAACACACCCTTGTTACTCATAAATACCTCCTACAAGATGGCCGTATTTCAGAATAGGTGGACTAGTCAGAACTACTGCAGTCATGGAATTGGTATATATTCCCTACATTCACACTTAAATTCATACTGTTCTGCTGAATTCATGCTGTTCTGAGGATTGTAGTTAGAGACCCTGTAATTTTCCCTACCTTCTTTGATGTTTCCATCTTTTTACCATCAATTTCCTTTTGATTCTGTTACACAGTTTCTGGCTCCCCTGCTATGTGTATATAGTCATCAGACCACTTTTGTAGCTAACTCCATTTTTGTCCCTCTGAATATGTTCTTTCTTCCTTAGCTTCCACCAGCTCCAATTATTCTGTACACAGAACTGCTGTTATTCTGTTCTAACCAAGAAAAAGCAAATAAAAAGCAACTGAACTGTGAAACAAGAGTAAAGCCCAAACTTTATTAAACACAGATAAAATAAAGTAACTGGTTAAGTGCTTTCATCTGTATCTTATCAGACTTCTTCAGAATGTCTTAGTGTGCTATATCATTCCATTTCATTTCAAAGATACAGTTTTCCTGATGTACATACCTCTCAACTGTCCCTGATTTTGACTCAAATTTTAACTCTGTCCCTCTTAATCCCTCCTAAAGCTAGTGATTTTTGGAGGAAAGGTGGTGAATTACACAATGAATAATGACAATAACTAAGAGTTATAAACTTCTTTTACTTCAGAATATATGTATTAATTCATATGCTCTGATTCTGTCAATGGTTCAAGTTAATAGCATTAATATTTTAAAAGTGTCCCTGATTGCCCCTGATTTTTGCTTGACTTGTCCCGGATTCTGTTAAAATTTGTCCCCATTTGGTTGAGAGGTCTGCTGATGTACCTTTCCAGCTCCTCTAACAACACTGTTAGCTGCGGGCTTGGGTGTAACCTGTCTCAGAAAATGGTTACTCTTTATCCTGAGCCATTCCCCCAGATAACCAGAGTGTGATAACCCCTTGTTCATTACTGCAGTATCTGATCTATCACTTACAGCCCCTCATCCTCCCATTGATTACTGGCTCTCTGGACATGTTGGTCTTTTAAGAATGTCACTGTTTCTCCTAATCCTGATCATGGGTTTATGACATCCTTGAGTCTCTTTATTGCCTCTTACACACACACACATACACACACACACACACACACACACACACACACACACACACACACACACACACACACACACACACACACACAGACCAGTATATGTGTAGTTGTCTCCTTGTTTTTATTACTGTTTGTTTCACAACTTTACTTGTCCTGGAAAGATATGCCCTTGACCATTCCACTGCAACAAGCATCTCTTCTCTCCTATGTTCCCCTCCCCAAATCCCATGTAAATGAGGTACCCAACCAGAATCTATCTGTCCCTTTATGACAAGATGTGCATGTCCCCTGTCCTCCTACACTGCTGCATCTTCTGAACCTGTCCCACTAGCTAGCTCTTCTGTTTTCCTTCTGACTTTGACCTCCCTCACATAAGTACTTTCTCCTGCCTAGTTGACTCTAATTTTCTCCCCCTGTTTTTATATTAGCAATGCCCATGTTACCTCATTATCTTTACGCAGCTTCTCCTTGGTAGATTGTTCTCCCCATCATCTCCTTCCTGTTGACTTTAGTCTGTCACTAGACTAGGACAGTAACCTCGAACTAGACACGCTACTGTCATGTCCATCTCCCAGACTTCATGCTGAAGTTCTTCATCCTCCATCTCACTTAACATGCACTACTTCTCCAACACCTGCCTAAGCCAGATCTCTGTCCCAAAACTTGGAGATTCTTCCCCCACTTCTTCTCCTTCTAGCCTGCACTATACATTATCTTCTGTTTCATTTTTTATTTGTTTGTTACTGTATTTAAGGCAAGCTCATCGTCTTCCTCTTTTCTTTCCCTTAGACCTACCCTAATGGCTTAATTGTCTTTCCCTAATTCTTGTCTTGCACACCTTCAGTCTGGGCCAGCTTATTCCTTTCCCTGTATTTGTTACCTCCCTAACCATCAAGCATTGCTGTTCTACCTAACTGTCCTTCATCTCAGTTCTTATCTTAGTTGTAGAACCCACTCTTCCTCTGCTAGGTGCTGCGCATATCCAAATACTGATGTTATGCCCAATCTCTACAGCTTGCTTGTAGTGATGAAATGTGCCACTTATAGCTTGAAGCTTGAATTGAACTACAGCAGTGTGAGAGGGAGTGTCTTCCCCTTCACTGTGGGTTAGTAGAAGCCCTGTCTTGCTTGCTTCATTTGTTGGCATCTAGTTCTAATGACTGTGCTAAGCATGTTAAGCCCTCTAAGCTTCTTGGCTGGCTCCCCTGGGAGGTGTCGTCTCATGGATGCTACTTTATTGCCAGCCTGGCTACATTTACAGCGCTACTGAAAAGTGCTTCTTACGGCTATCTGACGTGAATTTATTTTTTTTTCAAACTAGAAAGATTATACACCAGTTGAAGAATTGCCATTCTGTTCTGATATCTACCATCTCCTCTTACCCGTGGCATCCTGTGTGTCAAAACTTTTCAATAAAAATAGTCAGGAATTGTATTTAATGCTATTTTATATTATAATTTAATAACTGGGTAAGTGTCTGGTCTACTTACCCTTTTCATTCACAACCTGGATACAAAGATACAGTAGTCAGGTCCAATTAACAAAATTATGTAATACTGACATAGTATCAGAGTAAGATAGAATAAGAGAATTACAAAGAAGTATTTACAGATAACTGCAGTGGGAACCACTAGATATCCACATTCCGCCACCACCCTGGTCAAAGAAACCACCGTGAAAAACTTTTCAAAAGCAAACTTCACGTTACTTAAGGCCAAGGTGGGAAGTTTCAAAGCCCCCATGCTAAAGGATAACGCTGTGCAAGCTGCAAAATCCTTTACTAATGCACTCTATGGGCATCTACAAGAATGCATGGATTGTGCTATCCCAAACATAACCAAGACTCACTCCTCCAAAAAAAGGAAACCAGTCTGGTGGACCCCTGCCATAAACAAGCTATACAATAGAAGGAGGAAACTAGTACAGAAAAGAGTAAAATCCCAAGAAGGGAAGACATCCCTGATCAGTATCAGCAATAAACTATGTTCCCTCATAAAATCATCCAAGGCTAGCTTTGAAAGAAAAATTTCCATGGACTCCAAATATAACCACAAGGCATTCTTTAGCTATGTCAAGAATCTAAGTGGCATTTCTCAGATCTGCTCAGAGTTAGTGCAGAATGGCACAAAATACACTGAACCAACTGATATAGCCAACATCCTGGCAGACAGGTTCAGTGCAAAATTTACCCCCCTCTCACCCCCAAAAGGGCCCATAACTATACCAGAAGAATGCAGTGCCCCTGAAATCACAGACACTCAGGTTAAAACAGTCCTCTTCAAAGCCAAAAACACAGCGTCAATGGGACTGTATGGTGTCCCAGACTGCATCCTACATGAGCTCAAAGATGAACTAACCTGTCACCTAAACACACTGTTTAAACTCAGCCTCTCCACAGGCTACATGCCCACAGAGTGATGCACAGCAATGGTTATTCCACTCCACAAAGGTGGAGCCACAATGGACCCCAGAAACTATCGCCCTATAAGCCTAACTAGCTTGGTCTGCAAAGCTATGGAGTGCATCATCGTGGGTCTCATTAACAGAGACACTGGGAACCTCCAAACACTGGACCCTACCCAGTTCGGCATTGTTAAGGGCAGATCATGCCTGCTAAACCTGGTGGACTACTTTGAGATAGTTACCAAGGCTACAGACAAGGGAAAGGTGATCCACACAGCCTACCTAGATCTCGCAAAGGCCTTCGACATCATTCCCCACTCAGGTATTATAGACAAGCTCACCAGCCTGAACATAAACCCCTACATCATGAGATGGGTTGCAAACTGGCTCATGGACAGAACCCACATCGTAAGAGTTGCAGGAGCTAGGTCTGACTCTTAACCGGTTACAAGTGGCATTCCCCAGGGCTCAGTCCTAGGACCCCTCCTGTTCGGCATGTACTTCTCAGAGGTACAGTCAAGCACAGGAGGACTATGACTGACCAAGTTCGCAGGCAACTGCAAACTACGAGCTATAATTGACTCTCCAGCTGATACAGACATCCTCCAAAAGGGTCTCACTGAGATAGATACCTTTTGTAGAAACCATGGCCTCAAGCTAAATGCCAAAAGGTGCATAGTCACCCCCTTTGGAAAAAACAAAGTACCCACAAACTACCACATAGGTGGTAGCCCCCTAAATACGGAAGCCGTAATAAGGGATCTGGGGACCCAAGTAGAGAGTAACCTCTCCTTTGATAATCACATTGCCAAAGTGGTTAGAAAATCTTTCTGTGTGCCCCACCTAATCACAAAAGGGTTTGCATCCAGATTGAAAGAGGTCATTGGGTCCCTCTATGCATCACTCATCAGACCCATCATAGAGTACAATGCCCCATTTGGGTTGTACCTTACAAGACACCTGCAACAACTGGAAAGACCACAGAAGTACCTCACCAAGAGGATCACTGGCTCAAGCAGATGCCCTATGCAGCTCGACTGAAGAAACTCCAGCTGTACTTGGTTGCATACCGCCTACTCAGAGGTGACCTCTGCCTGACATATAAGGCCATGTCCAACCTAGAATTGATGGACATGATCCACCTAAAGCAAACCATATCCCCTCGAGCCACATGCTCCAGGGATCTAAACCTCACCACAACAATAAATAGGACGTGCTGGAGGGATAGATTTCTGTCCCAGAGACTTCCCATGCTCTGGAACAAGAACCCTCTTCAAGAGAAACCTTGACGAGTGGATGGGAAACAGAAATTTACCCCAGGGATCACTTCAATGGCTCTGCTGGATAGAGGCACAGGGAACTAATCTAAGGGGGTGGCGAAAGCCAACACATTCCGGCTAGGCTTATAAATGCCTTCAGGCAGACAGCCTAGTACCTACCTATGAACCTATAAACCTATTGACATACTGCATTCTGTAGGGGTAATTGCTGCACATCATTGTGTGTCAGTTATGACAAATATGCCATTAAAACATTTACAATACATACATAGGTGGGGAATGTCTTTTAAAGTATTTTTAGGTATCTTAGTTATTGCTATATTGTGTAATAGACTTATTCATACTATATTTAGTTCAATATTTACAATATGTAAATAGAAGGAAACATTTCCTTTCAGGCATATTTAAGTGAATAAAACTAGGAACAATAGAAACTTATATGCATTATTTGCTACAACTAGACAGTGTCATGAAAACAGGTGCATTTCGAGTCATTTTGCAGAAAATTATTTAGATTTTACAGAAAACTCACTTGTCTGTAAAATAATACTTCTGAAAGGAAAAAAAAACAGAGAAATTAGCAGATGAATATTTTATAAAAAAAATAGTTTGCATACAATTATATTCATAAGGACCTGGTAAGAATAATACATACTTTGAAAGTAAAACTGCATCTCTTGCAGCTCCATAATCAGTAACCCTTTTTCTTATCCCTACACGGAGTTGGAGTGTTGTGTCAACTGTTGCCACCTCTCTCAATTTAATGTCACTCTCTTACCTTCTTTGATCGTCATTCCTGTTTGTCTTACGTCTTCTCTCATTCAGTCCATGCATTTCAATGCTAGGCATCCTTATTTCATCTTGCTTTCTTCATGTTTGACTCATATCTTCTTCAGCCTTCCTGCATGTTGCCCAAACCTGAATAATCTGTTCTCTTTGACCTTCTCTGCAACTGGAGATAATTTAACATCTTCTCTGATGTCTTCATTTCTTCATCTCTTCCACAAAGTGTATCCTACAGCTCATCTCAGGCACTTCATCTCCACTGGCTTCCTTAACTTCACTGCTTTCACTGCCCAGGTGTAATCATACAAAAGTACTGGTTGCATCACAGATTTGTACCCCTTACTCTACAGCTTCTTTGGCTTTCATTTGTCATACATTATGCTACACCTGACACTGTGCCAGTTGTCTGTCACCCTTCTGATTGTAGTATTGACTTCCTTTTTCCTCATCCACACCTTCAAGATATTTGAAGCTGTTGACTTATTCCACTGTTTTCTTTCCTATATTAATTTTCTTCATCTTCTGATTTCCCCAATTTGCTGGCATGGTAACTGCCTTGTCTGTACTCAGTTTCATCCACTGTACCTTCAGTTTGTATTATATTCCATTCTAATTTGTTGAATTTAAGTCTGCCTGTATGCTACATTATCTGCATACAGCACTTCTGTTGATCTATCCCTCCAACATAATTGCTAATGTTAAGGACACAGAGCTAAACCTTTGCTCCCCCTCCCCCACTGGGAACCCATCTGTGAGTCTGAATAGTGTTCATAATTATGCCATTTGACTTTTTTCATAGCCTATATTAATTCTACCATTGTTTCTAGGACATTGAACCATTGTAGGACTGTCCAAGTCAACTTTCTTGGAAACATGTCATATGCTTTCTCCAAGTCTAGCAATGCCCAGTTGGACTCTCTCCTCTTCACTAACGTCTTCTGCACTGTGTGTCTCACTGCAAACATTGGGTTAGTTTTGCTGCATCCTAATCTGAAGCCAATTTGCTAATTTCCCATCTCCCATCTTTCTTTCTACTACTCTGCTTATTTGTTTATCAATCACCCTCTCAAGCACTTTCATGCAGTATGACAATAGTTTGATACCTCTGTTCTGCCCACAGTTGTGAATGCTCCCCTTTGTTCATTTACATTGGTACTGGAATGCTTATTCTCCAGTTGTCTCAGTTATGTCTTTCTCACCCTACTAGTATGAGTACCCTCAGGAGCATTTCTTCCCTAACTTTATTATATCTGTCATGGCCTCATCTGAGCCTGCTGCTTTTCCTGATTTCATTTTCCTTAGTGCTGTTCTTACTTCTTCTAGGATGGGCTCTACTATCTGTTTCATTGTAGGCTATGTAGAAGATACTCCTTCCATCTGCCATTGATGTCCTATGACTCTTGCATCTGTTGGTTTGAAACTATGATCCATGTTTCCTTAAGTGGAAGTACACAAACACCTTGTGTTTACATACAGTTTGATTTATTCACGGAATTAATTGATGCCTAATATTTCAAAGAGCATGAGTCATCCATTAATAGCTACATATGTTTATCTAGACTCTATTTTGGTACTGTAGTTACTGTTCACAGTCAGTGAAACATAAGAAAGTCATCTTCTACCACCTTAGTTAACCCCCCTTACCACCTACACATCTTTATACAGGACAGTCCTTGTATGGGCAGTTACATCCTGTGAAAAAAAAAAATGGCAAAATTGTATGATTGTAAGATAAAAAATGTTTACTGAATTTGCTCAAATGGCTACAACAAGGTAATTTTTCTGTATCCTGAAACATGTTAAAATATATGAAACAACTTAAATTCTTTAAGAGTGAGCTTTTATTTTAGCAGAAAAGTGTGAAGTTCCATCTTTTAGACTGATTTCTGGAATGTTCTGTCCTAGAAATCTCAAATTTCCCTAAAGACAGCCACTCTTCTCCTCCCATCCTTACACAGAATTCTACTACCTGTTCCGTTTGTTCACATGGCACAATACTACACTATTGTGCTATTCTTTCATATACAGATTTCGAGTAATGCGGCTGAATAATCTAGCCTGTAGTTACAGACTGTTCCTCAATCTATCTACTGCTGGCTAGATTATGTGAAGACCCTCATGGCCACTCACACAAAGTAGAGCATATTTCCTAAATGAGAGCTGAAACAGCACTCGTTTCCCCACTCCTCACAATTGTAGGACAATATATTTATTTATTTTATTTATTTTATTTTGCATTTGTTGACCGGGATAGTCCGACTGGATACTTGTCCATTTTCAGCGGAGGCCCGGGAAGAAAAGCTCCATACATACATACAGAAAAACTGTTACATTAAACAAGTTAAAGCACTGTTACAGATACAATACATAGGATAAAAGTCATTCATTCTGTCATATATAAATCTGATTTGTTATAGAGTAACAATTAGGAAGCAATGTAGGGGTGGCCAAAAGACATCTTTAGCACATGGTTATATTGCCACAATTAGTCAGGATTAGAGCAAGGACATAGCCATTGCCTTTTAAAGTACTGTTTTAGATTTTTTTTAATTGGGTTAGAACGGGATCTGAAGTAAGCTCAGCAGGAAGTGAGTTCCATATTTTACCAACAGAGTTGGCATATAGAGTCTCCAGATGAGTTGTTGCTTTTGAGGGTTTGAACTAGTAACTTGTTGGATGAGCAAAGTGCCTTGAGGTTGCTGTAAGGGATGATACATTTTTTTTTACTCAAATGATTTTTATTTTGATGAAATAACACAATAATTTAATACATTCATAACATTCAATAACTATTTACAGTTACCCACACACAGGTGCCCAGTAGGAAGGTAGCTGGAATAAAGAAGCTGAACCACAACAAAGTAAAATCTTCTTTTTTAATACAAAATGGTGAGTGCTTTCACAATGGTAACCATTGCTTCATCAGACAGTTCATTCAAACAGCAACAGCACTTAAATACTTTAATTCATTACAAGAACAACCAATCCTACCACTCAAAGTTAATTCAGCACTCAGCAATCAATTAATTACTATGGTTACATTTTGCCCTTGGTTAATTGCTAAAGTCAGAAAAATTCTGTTTACAACCCACATACACAAAATGTAAAGAAAAGGACGTGTGGATAAATATAAATAAAATACATAAAAAGTCAATGAATAAATACATATGCTCATATTCCCCGTTTAGTAACTACTTATATGCATAGATATAAACATAAAAATATATATAAAAGTATAAGCAGTACACACTCAACAGCTTAATGAATACATATATTCTGCCTAATAAATGCACATACTTTCCACCTAGTAAATACATATACTTTAATACATACATCTCAACAGATGCTTGTCTTTAATAATATCTATGCTAAAAGCAGCTCAAGAAATACTGTCATATTGACCCAAAGCCCTACATGTGTTTATGTGGTCTTCTCTTGTTAAAATGGTATTATTTGGTATTATTTTTTTATTTTATTTTAACCTTCTAGATTTTATCACTGGCTTCAATGGAACATTATCGTTCAAAGCCAAACCTCTATGTGCTCCTAAACGCAAAATTCGTTTTACTTCCATATTTTCAGTAGCATTGACTATGTCCCCCATCCTATTGCTGACATTCTGGATGTGTAAGACCTGAAACAAAAATATATTCAGCCTGACAAAAAGGATTCAGATAAAAACATATGTAACTAAATAATAACTTAATATATAAACTGTGATAGTTAGAAAGAGTTTGGTTCCATCTGTAGGGTATCAGTCAAATTCAAAACTTTCCACAACGGACTATTAACTAATGGCTTAGGAAAAGTTCTTAGCTCTTTAGTTCTTTTCTCCATTAGTATGCATTTCTTCAGTGAAGATAGGAATTCCCCCATTGTGGGTGCTACATTAGAGTTCCAGCTTCTGGTTATACATTTTCTGGCTGTTGCCAACATGGTCCACAACAAATACA
The DNA here is from genome assembly GCF_019279795.1 of Protopterus annectens. Taxonomy (NCBI): domain Eukaryota; kingdom Metazoa; phylum Chordata; order Ceratodontiformes; family Protopteridae; genus Protopterus; species Protopterus annectens. The sequence continues at coordinate 869,468,378 of NC_056748.1, forward strand.
GGGCATCATTCTTCATATGATTACTATTAATAATATTCAATAAAATTAAAGATGTTGTCCAAACAAATATATCTGTATAGATAGCTTGAAGAAATGTGTTAATCTCGTTCCAATATGGTTTAATATTAGTACAATCATAGAAAATATGAGACCAGTCAGTATTAGTGGACAGGTGACATCGCCAACATAACTTGCTGTTTGAAGGGTTCATTTTTAAAAGTTTCTCTGGCATCAAAAAAGATCTGTGTAGAAATTTCTAATGAAAAATCCTCCAGAATTGTGAATAAGTTAGTTTAACTGAAAGTAAAATGTTTGTTTTGTCTTCCATTGATAATGATACTTGAACCCCTTTAGATAGGTATTGCCAGTAAGAATCTTTAGGAGCTGTCTTATAGCCAATTAAAGTATTATATAGATATGATAGTTCATTCTTAATAGTGATATTATTATATAGGATTCCAAAAATCCAGTTTATAATTTTTGGTATAGTTTTGAAAGACGAGTTGTATATTATTCTACACAGATCCTTAGTGTATGCTGTGACACTCTGAAGAGCTAACCAGTCATTAGGGGATAGGCCATAGGTTGACAATATACATTGTGTATTCAAAGCTTGTTGGTTTTCTATACATTGCAACCAACAAAATAGGTTACTATTCTCCCATAATCCAAAAATCTCTATGTGTTTTATCAGAGAAATCCCTTGTAATAGTAAATGGTATTAAAAATCTATACCACAGTTTTATATCTAAATTTGTGTTGATTAATTTTCTAAAACCATCAAAAATAAGGTTTATTAGTGTTAGTTTAGTTAATTTTGTTGTACTGTACTGTAAATTTATACTTAAATAGTGCCATATCTTATCTTTATCAGTTACCAAAGCATTTTTTGATAAATAATTTTCATTCATTAGTATAATGGAGTGTAACTGTTTCCAGTTGGAAGAGTATCTAGGATTTATCTAATTCATCACTATTTTAATTCTAGATGCCTTTATATAAGTATCAATCTCTGGGAATTTTAACCCCCCTTGTTCCCATTTTCTGATATGATATGAATACACCACTCTATTTATTTTGGGGTACCATAGGAATTTCATCAGAGTTGAAGTAATTTCATTAAGAATTTTCTTTCCTGGTGGAAGTATAAGAACCTGTGCTATATATAATATTTTAGGTAACAAAACCGCTTTTATCAGTTGTAACCTATCTTCAAATGTTATAAACATATTAGTCCATTTGCTTATCAATGTCTTGATTAAGTCTATGGTTTTGGCATAGTTAAGCTGTAAGGTTTCCCCTATATTCTTACCTAGGACTATTTCTAAATAGTCTAGAATTAAAACTTGGTTTTCAATAACATGATTAACTGGAACCTGTATGTTCTTTTTTTTATTTAATAATAAATATTTTGATTTTGATTTGTTAAAGGAGAGTCCTGAGATTTTTTGGAAATTTATTACTATATCCACATCACCTAACACTTCCTTAGAGTTGGGTAAGATAAGTAGGATATCATCAGCAAACATCATTATTTTAGAAATATATTGGTCATGTATATTTATACCTCTTATCTTTGGGTTATTACGTATTAAGATGGCAAGTATTTCTATGGCCAGAGCAAATAGGATAGGGGACATAGGACATCCTTGTCTAGTACCTCAAGTGATTTGGATTGATTTGGATGTAAAGGGACTTATTTTGACATATGCTAGATTATTTTCATAGATTTTCTTTATCAATGTTATAAAATTGGGGGGAAATCAAATAACTGTAAGACTTTAAATAATCCCAATTTAAGGAGTTAAAGGCCTTTTGAAAATCTAGACATATTATCAATGCTTCATGGTTTCCTCTATTGAGGTAATCTATTAGTGTTAATACTCTTTTAATATTATTCTGTGTATGTCTGTTATGTATGAAACCAGTTTGGTCTTCATTAATTATTTTAGATATGGGTATTTTCAATCTGTTGACCATAATTGACACACATAGTTTATAATCATTATTCAACAAAGAAATTGGTCTATATGAGTTACAATGATTAGGATCTTTATTCTCTTTTAATATAGGGGAAATTAGAGAATATCTCCAAGAAGGAGGAATTTTTGCTAATGTTTGAACTTCAAGAAAGGTTTTATGTAGGAGAGAGATTATAGAAGAAGGGAACAATCTATAAATTTTGATAATTAAGCAATCTATTCCAGGTGCTTTATTAGACTTACTTACTTTAATCCCATCTATAATTTCCTTTTGAGAAATAGTTTTTTTGTAAATCTAGCTTAAGTTCCTCAGGAATTCTTATTATTTTGGGAACTATATTCTCTAATTTCTTACATTCATTTGTACTTATTTTATCTTTATGATGTTCTGCATAATGATAATTAAAAGCCTACAGAATGTCACCTATGTCTAAGACTTTTTTTCCCTTCATGAAACATACTATCAATATTATTAATTTTTGATTGTATCTTAACTTTTATAGATAGGTTATGAAGGTGCTTAGGAGAGGTAGCATAAGAATTTAATTTCAGTTTTTCCATAGCCAAATTAGTTTTATGGGATAACATGTCACTGTATTTCTTATTTGCTTCTATTTTCTTTTTATCTGTAGCAATTAAGTTCTTATTAGATTTAAGAGGTAATATTTGATTTTGGAATTGCTGTAACTCTGAGTCCCATTCCTTAATTTTATTTTTGTACCAACTAATGGCCTTAAGAGAATTCCAAACCATAATTGTGTTTGCTTCAGGTTTGTAATTAATCTCTAAGATGAGCTGAAGTTCAGAAGTTATCCAGGATTTAAAGTCTTTAATTTTTGTAATATATGAAGGAATCCTTGAAGTAATAACTAACTGATTGAATTCCAAGTGAATTGTTAATAAAAGGGAATTATGATCTGAAAAGGGACAAGGTTGCATTGAAAAATTCAAGATTTTAGAATAAAGATCTTGTGAGATATAAATTTTATCTATTCTAGTTTGGGTACCATGTCTATAGTCTTGGTGTGAGAAGAGTAAACAATCTGATCCCAAAGTATTAAAAGTGTCTTTTAATTTAAACATTTCTGTCCATTTATTTAACTGTTTGGCTGAGGATGATAGCCTAGGAGATTTCCTATTAGTAGTTTCTGTAATATCTGTGATACAATTGAAGTCACCTCCTAGTATAATATTACCTTTAGAAGCAGTTGAAATAAAGTCTAAGTCTTTCTTAGCTAGTCCAACCCCCATACCTGGGAACCAGTATAAATTAACCAGGGTCCAAATTCTGTTGTTAAATTTAAGTATAACTAAGGCCATGAGTCCATCAATATCTACATGTTTATAAATAATTTGGGGATTTAAGAAAGTCTTTTTACATAGAATTGTTACTCCTCTGGTCTTGTTTTTATAAGAAGATTGAACTAGTATTGTGTATTTTTTAGGATCCCACATAAATGTGTCATTTATTTTAAAATGAGTTTCTTGGAGAAAAACTACTTGAGTCTTATTTTAGTAGGTTAGCTCTTTTATATGGGTTGTTTAAGCCATTAGTATTTAAGGATATCAAAGTTAAATCCATATCAACATTATTTAAAGATAAATAATAAAGGTCCTTGTATTATTAGAATCCTGTATACATAATACTCTTCCTGAATAGACAACAGAATATCAATTGTTATATTTCTATTTATCTCAATCCAAATAACTTTCCCCATGAAAGATAAAAGTAAAACAATTGCGTCAAGCATTTCAAAGCTAGAAAAACAGTTAAATAACAAAAAAAAAAATGTGCATATTTAACTCGCATATAAACTTTAATACACCCTATACATGGAATGAGATGCATTCCTAGTCTAACAAACAAAACTAAATCTGCTAGACTACCTATCCCAACCATCAACCTTTGTTGGTTCAAGCCCATGAAAACAAAGTAAAAATGGAGAATATATTATAAATTAAGAGAAAAATAGTAGTGATAAACAACTAATCAGATATTGATTCCACTTAGGTTTTAGAAATAATAGTTACATACACTATTGTTAGAACATTAAACATGTATATAGTAATTATTCACTAAGAAAGCAAGATACATATTAGGATATATATAATCTGAATTTAGTGCTTCATAGTTTAAAGAAACATCAGCTGCATTAACAATCTGAATGATTACCCAATATACTTAAACATGTCATCTGTATTGGTTTTAATAAAAACTTCAAGATGACAGAACAAAATCAAAGAATCATTTAGCATTTATATTTACTTGCCCTTTGAATAAATCTTGTCATGACAAACTCCCACTAAAAAAAACCACAAGAATTAGGTGTTAGCACATAGATGAGTGTGTGTCATTCCCAAAAGATGTTAACATAGGTTCTTAGAAATATTCAATGAGACACACTTGTCTTTAATTAACTCCAAAACTTTTGGAATAGCAAATGTTTAAATGACTGACTAAGAATCAATAATAATTAACTGGCATCAGTTAATATGACAAAAATTAGTAAAAAAACATTATTTATATAAAACTTACTGTGAATAACAGGTCTTAAAAGTGAATGACTCAAAGGCAGAATTACGATAGAGTTAGGTGTAAATATCTACCATAATAATAGGGTAATACTAAAACTCATAACTTCTTTGTTATGTTATCACAAATCATAGATATTACTGAGCTTTTTCCCTGTCACAAAGTGCTAATATACTAAAGAACATGACTTTATAATAACTGAGAACATGACATCTTAAACATAAAATAATATCTAAGATACAATATGAAATTCATCATATTAAATGCAATATAATTATAGATCAATCCAAATTATTCACACATATATTGTCTAGGATTTAGTATAGTATTCAAGTATCCTTACAGTTACCATTAGCCATAAGCCTATACTAAACCCTTGTTAACTGCATAGGAAAATTTTATAAAGATCTATTTATAAAAAATCCAGTATTTTCACTAGAAATCATGGCTATAATTAACTGTTTGCAAGACAAAATACCATTTCTGTATATATTTGATCACAAAATATAGTCACTATTATAAAAGAGAACCATGAATATGTTTGCAGACAGTGTAGCTCATAATTCTTATAAGAGAAGCCTACTATGCTATATTAACCAAACAGTCTTCACATCCACAATTAGGCTTGCATATACGCATTAGATGTAATGTAATGTAATCTGATCTGCATGCAGATAATGCATAATGTCACAAGCTAAGTAAGAAAGCTTCACTTCTTAAATTTCAAACTCACATTTTCCCACTCTGCATGCTACACAATACAGTTTCCTGACCTCACTCTAACTGTATCACAAAGTCTGCCTATTTACAGTAACAAATGCAAGGTTTGACTGTCAAATACTTCCAATCAGTAAATTAGCATCCAACACACAAGAAATCACCTCCGGACACCACAATCCATGCAACACACATAAAAAATCAGTGCCATACAACCTCTCCCATAACTAAACTCTACATAACCGGCAAAATCAGAACATCCGAACACAGTCTTTTTAAAAGCATTCTAAAAAAACACACCTCTCTCTTTGCATAAAAACTTTCATATCCCAACTAAAGCATCTAATTTATTAGGCAGAACAGTCCATAAATTCATGTCATCACTCTTTATTTTAAATACAAAGTCATTCTCTGTAGCAAGCACTTACCAGATACATCAAGCACGAACAATCCGTATCTCAGCGACACTCATACAGCTACGGACATCTAGCAATAAACCGCTGCTGCTAAGTAGACATACAAGAGATACATACTGCTAAGAATACAGGAAACATAGTGTCTCTGCCAAATTCAAGTTGAATAGAGCAAGTCCGTTGCCAATGAGAGAGAAAACATTACTTTAACATTAAACTCTTCAGAAAACATAACTTGTAACCGTTTAGAAACTTTGTGCCATAAAACATACAAGCATATAAGTGCCAGATACCCAATTTATGTCAAAAGCCGGCAAACAGCTTTTTGTTCACAAAGTTACAAATATTTATTCTGAAACAATCAGAAATTATAAGTAATAAAGAAACTAGTTAATATATACTAAACCATAGATATGCCCTGGTATCCAATGTATCCAAAACCGTTTTGATGAATTAATCTGAGCAGTGATTATGCCTGTGTAATAACTCAGAAGAGCATTTAGCAGAGCAAAGGACTGTATATTGCTTGAAATAAAGCATGTCATCTTAAGGTCATAAAAGCAAAGCTAGCTTACTGTTCAATTATATCACTCAATAAACCAGTAATATTATACTAATATACTAAAAAAAAATAAAACAGTTATTTAATTTGTATACGAACAATAAAAGGTAAAGAAATGAAAAAAGAAACAAGAAAAAAAAAACAAGGAAAATATTGTCATGACATACCTTACTTGAAAATTTAGCAAGCAGAAAACAAATTAGAGTCAAGTTGCAGTAGATGCTTTGAGAGATTTAGCGGGAACAGCAATCTTTGACTCAGTTTTTTTGTTTTTTCTTATTAACATCAGTCCAAGAAGATTTATCAGTAACTCTCTAGAGAGATGCAGATGCCCATTCCATATCTTCAGGTAAGGAAATAATGTTATTGTTTTTAATAAAGGCAGTGGCTTCCTCTAGGACATTAAATGATCTCATTTCATTCTGATATAGAATTTTTATTAAAATCATCCATTTTTAGTGAGGGTTCTTGTAGAGCAGATGTCACAGGCTGCATTTCTTTTTTTAAACCCATGTCAGAATAAGAAATCTTCAAAGTGCTCATCTCCACAAATGATACATTCGCCTTTATAATTTGACAAGAAAAAAACGTTCCTAATTTCACCAAAGTTACTAATAATATAATTTATACTTTCATCTGTCAATTCTGAGTATTTTTGCTAAAAGTATAATGTTATTTTCTGTTTTTTATATTTGTTTCATGCAGCTCTGAAAAACTGCTGCTATCAGTTGGCCATCGTGGCTCCGCCTCCAGGGGTGATAATTCTTGTAAGTACAGGTGTGTTTTCCAGCTTGGTAGAAAATTTGATCTGCTACTATTAGCTGATTGTACTGAAGTTGGATAGGCAATTCTAGCCACCCTAGATTATTTAGGTTCAGACAGTGGTGTGATCTAGCAATATGATTAAAGCAGCTAGAGAGTTTATTAAGGTCAGACTTACTCAAGTTCATGAAGAGAGGGGATGTATAAAGGAGGGTGGAAAGTAGATGTGTATGGGCAATTACCATCCTAATTAGTGGAGTGAGGAAAGGTTTGATATTGTATAATTAGCCAAGTTTTTTATTAACTTTTTTAATTGTTTCATTAATATGCATATCAAACTTAAGATTGTTATTAACTGTTACACCTAAGAGTTTGGTACAGGGATCTGGGACAATGACAGTTCCATTGTTAGATTTTATAGTAAAGGTTGGAACAGAGGCTTTACATGTGGGGGAGAAAAGCAGTAGCTTCATTTTGTTAGGATTTAATAGGAGACGTTGATTACAGAGCCAATTTTGACAGTATTAAAAACATTTTGGGATAGAGTCTGCAGACTTAAAGGGGAAGTGGCAGAGCAAATCAAAGTGGAGTCATCTGCATATTGAATGCAGGTGGTTGTTGGGATGACTGTGTACAGGTCATTAATAAATATAGAAAATAATAAGGGTCCTAATATAGAGCCCTGAGGGACCCCCCAAGGGTGATAGGTAAAAGGGAAGAAAGTTTGTTCTGCCATAGTACAGCCTGGTGTCTACCACTCAGATATGATTTGAACCATTGGATAGCCTGGACATCTAGGGTAATAGTTTTAAGTGTGTGTATGAGTAGTTGGTGGTTGACCATGTCAAAGGCTTTGGAGAGATCAAGAAAGAGGGCAGAAGAAAGCATATTGTTGTTTCAGTTTTGATTAATAACATTGTCGAAGGAGAGGAGGGCCATGGTTGTACTCTGGAATAGTCTGAAACCTTGCTGCGAGTTAGCCAGGAGGTTGTGCTGAATGAGATGGCTCTGGAGTTGTTTATGGATGCACTTCTCCATAATTTTAGCCAGGGGTGACAAAATAGTTATAGGTCTGTAATTTGACAGTTCAGTGGAACTGCCCCCTTTGTGGAGTGGAATAACATGGGATGTCTTCCAGATGGAGGGGATAGTGGCTTCTGATATAGTTCTGTTAATCAGGATAGAGACTGGGCATGCTATAGCATCTGCAGCTTTTTGTAGATACTCAACTGGGAGGAGATCCGCCGCTAGCTGCGGTGCAATTGAGATGCAATTTACATATTTCTGATAATTGTAGTCAATTTGGACACTTTCCCTTTCTTCACTGTCAACTGAAAGAAAGATATTCTCTCTACAACCTTAGAATCCTCCCCCCGACACTCTGTCTCTTCATCGTCCTCAAGAAAAATTCTGCATCAAAGAACGCAGTTTCTCTGTGTTAGATCCAGAAGCATGGACATCTCTCCCATCACAAATAAAAAACATTTTAACCTATTCAAAATTTCAGTTAGATTTTAATAGACACCTGTTTAAAGAAGAATGTTGCAGGTATTTCACTAAGGATGTTTTACCTAACGAGTGTCATTCATAAACCCTTTACTAATCCTACATTCACTCTTCATACTTGAAGGATCATTCTTAATGCATTTAGAACACTCTTTTTATAACTCACAACTGCCACTCTTACAAACCTACCATCCTCTCATTCCCCAAAATCCTGCTGACCTCTGTCTCCTTGCTCACCTCCATCTTTCCCCAGTCATTCCTCTTCATCCTCACCTTTGACTTTCTCTACTCAGGCCCAGTGCATTACCTACAGTACAATAACTATGACGTGCAGTATTTGCTGTCTGTGATTATACTTGTGAATTTTTGTATATACAACCAAGACTAAATATTGCATTATGCTTATTTTGCATAGTCCAATAAACATACCGTCCTTATTCTTTGAAATTGACTTTACTCTGATTATATGCACAGAATTTCCCCTTGTAATGTTATATGTGTTATCAATTTTCATTGAATGTATTTTTTTTATGGATTTCTGCATCCCTGGCAAAAAAAATCGAAAAGGGTTCCTGTGGATCAGTTTTCTATCTTGATAAACTAATACAGATAAATGAATGAATAAAGCATTTGACACCCTAACAGTGGGTCTTCCTGAAGTGTGTGACCATTACATTATTATTCGTCAGCAAAGTGTACGATGCTCACAAAGTTGCTTATAAAACATTTGTACAGTAGCAGAGTACTTATTAGGAAGTTAAACAATTGTTGCAGTTCCCCTCAGGAAATGATGCCTTCAAAATCAAGCCAGTGTAGCGTTACAAGGCCATTTATATTAAAATTCTTTCCTCACACTAATCCCCAGTTATTGTACATAACAAAACTGTTGCTGACAGATCTTCAGAATTTCCAACTGAATATTGCTGTGATTACATAGCATTATGGCATCCTCTGTGACCTAGCTATTGTAAGAACTGATGCCAAAATCATCCGCCTATTTTCACTTGAAGAATTTGTGCACTGTAGTTAGAGTAAATAAAGAGGCAGAAGTGACCACAGAACGCTTAATGAGAAGTTAAAGTGCCAATATGCCATGTTTGGTTACCATGATTAGTTACTGCCAGGACAACTGTATTATTGTTCCTTGACCATCTATCTAATTGGAGGAAGAAGAATTTAAATTACTGAAAACAACAGGAATGAAAATAAATGCTACCTAATGAGAGCAGCACATGACAACACACACTCATAGTGGTCTCTTTTTGTGAACAGTGTGGGAAAGGGCAGGGGGGCAGAATCTGTTTATTATTTTGGATACAAATGCAGACATCAAATTGTTTTCACACAGAAACCAAATGATCCACTGCATTTGAACTATATATATATATATATATATATATATATATATATATATATATATATATATATAAAGAGAAGAATGAGAGTGTGGCTATTTTGTATGCCATGTCCTTCAACTTAGTGTAGTCCCTAGAATAGTAAAACACCTGATTAAAGTCAGATATTTTATTCATTTTAACCAGCATTAGGAAAGTTGGAATCTGACACAGTAAACAAATACTAATATGTATGGAGTTTGATATTCAAACAATTCCATGACTGCAAATGTTTGAGTATACAAATGCTGGTATATGTTAGACTGCCATAATCAAAGGTAGCTCCTGTGTGAGTTAAGATTTTACATATGTGGAAACAATCATGAAGCATATCCCCTACCCCATACTCAGTGACATTCTCCTGTATAAGCAATGTAGATCCTTGTCCCGTTTGACTTGCAGATGTGCAGCATTTCCATTAGGTTTGGATCCAGGATTCCTCTGTAGGCCAGGCACAAGTCTCCTCTAAGTAGTCTGTACACTACTGAGTACAATGACTTCAGTTGGTCAGTGTATCACATGTGCTGGAGACCATGAATCTTCTTGATTAGAAATTTCTGAGATCTCTCAAGTTGCTGCAAGTGATTGGTAAAGTACATACAAAAGGGAATACTGTACTCAATTATTGACTTGGAGAAGGTCAAGTACAGGGGAGTCATGATGTCTTTTGCTCTTGAGGCAATGCCCTTGCTAATGAGGTGTGCGACACAGAATGCTTTTCTTCCCACAGTAGACACATGGTGGTCAAAGTTTAATCTACAGTCAACTTGCGTTCCCAAGTCTCTCACTACTGAGTTGTTACTTAGGGTATTATTATTTATATGATAGTCTGCAGGGATATTGTTTTTACTGAAGAGGATGATAATGCATTTTTTAGCACTGAGTTTGAATCCATGGCTTTGGCACCAATTACTGGTTTGTGTAAGTCCCTCTTGAAGTATATTGACTTCATTTGGGAATTCAGTGATTACACCGAATTTGTAGTCATCAGCAACCTTAGTCAGCCACATCCCCTCTGTTTTGGTCTGAACTTCTGAGAAGTATATTCCAAATAATATGGGGCCAAGCACAGACCCCTGTTGAACCCCCTGGTGACAGGTCTTCTGTTTGAGGGAAAGTCCCCAGCTGTGACTGAGTGTGACCTGTCAGTGAGCCAGTTAGCAACCCACCTGATGACATAAGGGTTGATATTCAACTGGCAGAGTTTATCAATGATACCTGAATGTGGGATTGTGTCAAAGGCCTTGGCTAATTCAAGGTCATAGGTATGCACAAATTTTTCTTCGTCTATGGTTTGGTGATGTTTTCAAAGAAGTCACCAGGTTTAACAGGCATGACCTGCCTTTGACAAAACCAAACTGTGTCGATCAAGGGTTTGGATATCACCTATATCTTTATTTATAAGGTCCATAATGATTCGCTCCATGGCTTTACAAATAAGGCTGGTTAAGCTTATGGGTCTGTAGTTCCCAGGGTTTGCTGCTGTACCCCCTTTATGAAGGGGATGATGGTTGCTGTTTTCCATTCAGCAGGGACAAAACCAGTACTCAGGCTGTGGTTGAACAGAGTAGCTAATGCAGTTGCTAACTCATGTTTTAAATCATTAAATGCAACCTGGGATGCAATCCAGTCACACAGAGGCAGTGTTTTTGGCCTTGGAGAGGGCATTAATGACTTGCTCTTTGGAGATGCAAGGTGGGGGAGATATGGTGTGAATGCTTTGTGTAATGTTTGGAGGGGGACAGGGGGGTGAAATTTTCACTACATTTGTCAGCAAATAGGTTAGCTATTTTCACAGGATCAGTGTGTGTGATGCCATCCACAGCTAGTTCAGCACATGTTTGGGATGTACCTTTTAGGTTACAGATAAATATTTGGAAGGTCTCTGGTGTTTAGGAAAATTTCTGGTGAGTACTTCCATGTATGATGGTTTATGTGTTGAGTGAATGGTTTGTGAAGGAGGTGTAGTATGTGAGCTGACAACCTGTTCAGTGTTCTGTGCATGAGAGAGCAAGGATTTCAGATTCTTAGTGTAGATGCATCTGTCACAAATTGTACTTGGGTGATTTAAGAGTAGAGGGTTATCAGTGTACATGAGGAAGTTGGTATCCTACTTCAGAATATCCAATGTTATTCAGGCTGGTAGCAGAAATGGAGGGAAACTGACCCTCCGTAATGCTAGATTAAATCCTGTTTTCACAGTCGGGAGAGAAAATGGAGGGGTATGGTATAACTGGGTGCTCTAAGCAGGGTCTGTACTAATGGGGTATTCTTTAAAGGGTATATACTAGTGGGGTTCTCTAAATGGTACATGACTATTGCAGATTTGGTGGTTTTGGGACTGCTTAAGGGGCAAAAGTGAGCTGAGGTGCTGTCTGAGCAGCTAAGTGCAATTTAAGAACTTCTCAGCCAGATCACTGTCAGCTACTACAGGAAAATTTATCTAGTGGAGTTTTTTATCTATAACCACCAGTGATTACCTGCACTGCATGGTAGTGTGTGATGGTGTATGGTGGTGCACTACGCTTAAACAGATAAATACAGTAGAGCACTGGCTGGTTGCCTAACTCTGTGGAGCTGTGTTAAAACAAACAGAAGCCCATGCAAATGCGGGGCTTATGTAGCAACAGTGAGCACACTGAATTAAAAAAATGTAACCAATAAAAATGCTCAAAACTGAGCCCTGTACCAGCAACCTTCACTCAGATGAGTCCTAACTGCACTCTCCTGCCACAAGAGTGCGGGGGGTCCTCTCCAACAAAAGATAGCCTGGTTTAGTGCTCAATTTAACAAACAGAACCAGATTCAACAGGTCTGAATCTAGTCTATGCTACAGCAGACAAAAAGTGCAACAAATCAGCAAGAAACAGTTTTAAAAAATCAGCAATAACAAAAATACAGTTTAAAAGTGCAAAATACAGTTTAAAATTGTACTTATTATTAGCAGAATGCAACAGATTAATTGGACTGCACAGATGATTACAGCAGCAGTTGGTCGCCTGACACTGAAAAATCTTATTCCAGCTGTCAGACCAAGCTAAATTTACAACACCCATTGTACTGTTACTGCTTCCTGTTAAATGTAGCTTGGAATTGGCAAAGGAAAATGCCCACGCAACTGTCATCTGTCTTTACAATGACACTGGGCATATGGTAAACTAGCTTTTAAATACTGTAGGTCTCTTTAGTGGAAAATAAGTAGTCAATGTTTTGTGATTCACTTTCACCAATATTCATTGTCTTAGGTATTTTCTGATATGTTTTACCATTTATGGTTCTCTCTTTTTTTTTGTTTTTTACTGTCGTATAATTAATCATTTACCAAGGTGATATATATATATATATATATATATATATATATATATATATATACACATATATGCACACACACACACACACACACACACACACACACACACACACACACACACACACATATATATATATATATATATATATATATATATATATATATATATACATATAGAGCAGGCATGGGCAAACTACGGGGCCACATGCGACCCGTTAAACGTTTTGATTCGGCCCGCCAAACTTGAAAAAATTTAATAAATTAACCTTGTTAATGTTTTATTTCCCCTGCAATTCTGATGTTTCCTCACTAGATGGCAAACTCTAGATATATTGGCTTTGTTGAGGTGGGCCTATTACTCCACATTTGCACTTTACCCTTTGACCCATCGCCCCTCTATGAAGATGAGCGGACCCAAGAAAAGGAAAGTGGACAGAGAATGTTGAGTGTTCAATAAGGAGTGGACAACTAAATATTTTTCACTGAACACCGATCATCTGCTGTTTGCCTGATATGCCAAGAAACTGTGGCAGTTTTTAAAGAGTATAATATTAGCCGTCACTTTGCCACAAAGCACGCTAATTATGCTAGCAAGCTCTCAACAAAAGAACGGGAAGCTGCTGCTGAGAAGGTGGCAGCTAATTTGAAGGCTCAGCAAAGTTTTTCACCGTCAAACTGCCATTCAAGAGTCAAGTACCAAGGCCAGTTTTATGCTTTCATTCAAAATAGCAAAGGCCAGCAAACCACTGTCTGAGGGCGAGTTTTTAAAAGAATGTATGGTAGAGACAGCAGGTATTTTGTGCCCGGAGACCAAAGACAAATTTAAGAAAATCAGTTTATCACTGCGGACAGTGACTGTGGAACTAATAGATGAAGATATCACCAGCAGATTAAACAAAAAGGCGAAGTCATTCACTTTTTATTCTTTAGCACTGGATGAAAGCAACGATGTCAAAGACACTGCTCAGCTCCTCATTTTTATCCGAGGAATCAACGAAACTTTTGAAATAACGGAGGAGTTTTTGACAATGGAGTCCCTGAAAGGACAAACACGGGGAGAGGACTTGTTTGAACGGGTGTCTGCTGCCATAGAAAACATGAAGCTTCCATGGAGTAAGCTTGTTAACGTCACCACAGATGGATCTCCGAATTTAATGGGAAAAAACGTTGGCCTGCTGAGGAGAATCCAGAATAAAGTGAAAGATGAAAACCCTGACCAGGATGTCATTTTCCTCCACTGCATCATCCACCTCTATGTAAATCGGTGTTACAGCTGAATCATGTTTTGAATCCTGTGGTGAAACTGGTCAACTTCATATGCGCACAGGGACTTCAGCACCGTCAGTTCATTGTGTTCCTGGAGGAAACTGATGCGGATCACCAGGACCTGCTTTATCACTCCCGTGTCCGCTGGTTGAGTTTGGGCAAAGTGTTTCAACGAGTGTGGGAGCTCAAAGAGGAGATTGGCGTGTTTTTGGAGCGGCAGGGGAAGACTGATGAATTTCCTGAGCTGAGCAACAAGAGCTGGATGTGTGACTTTGCGTTAGCTACGGACGTATTTTCACACTTGAATGAGCTCAGCATGAAACTGCAGGGGAAGGAGCAGTTTGTGCATGACATGTACACAAACGTGAAAGCCTTCAAATCCAAGCTGGCTTTATTCTCCAGGCAGATTTTGAACAAGTCATTCACTCATTTTCCTAGACTAGCCACGCTGAAAGAGGCCGGAGCAAAAGTAAAGAAATACAGTGAGTCACTGGATGCACTGCACGGAGAATTCTGCCGTCGGTTTTGGATTTCGACAAAATTGACAAGTCACTTCAATTGGTGGCCTTTCCTCTGTCACCCCGAAACAGCTCCAGAGGAGCTTCAGCTCGAACTGATCGACCTTCAGTCCGACCCTGCCTTAAAAGAGAAGTTCAGCTCTCTGAAACTAAATGACTTCTATGCTTCACTCAATGATGCCACGTTTCCAAATCTAGATGATGTTGGCTTTGTTCGGCTCTACCTGTGAACAGACCTTCAGCGTCATGAACATCAACAAAGCCAGCCACAGATCCAAGTTAACAGACCTACACCTCAGATCCATCCTGAGAATCGCCGGAACAAAACTAACTCCAGACTTTGATGCGCTGGCTAAAAGGAGACCAACAACACTGCTCCCATTAAAATGTGTGTCTCCATGATACGCACGTTGTTAAAATAAACAGTGCGATCAAATATAATGCTTCACAGACTGACTTGCTGTAACTGTTTCGTCCTTGCACTGGTCGTTTGACTTTTGGCACCGGGAAACAAATTGAATAAAAGGAACAGGACAAGTACATCCATCTCCTACCGCTTTTGAAAAAAAAGACAGTCAGGAGGAGAGTGATGGTGATATCCTGAAGGATAACAGAACTTTCAGTGCTTTAAAATAAAATGGTCATTTATTTGATTTTCAGTGTTTAAAGACTCATTTCGAAGTCAGAGATTTTATTGTAATGCTTTTCTTCATTTTCATTGGAAATTAAAGCACATGTTTTCTCCATATCCCAAGATGTGTATTTTTCCCCCAATGAGGTGATGTTTTCAAAGCATGCCATCTATCTGCTCCTGTTCCAGCCCC
The DNA here is from genome assembly GCF_019279795.1 of Protopterus annectens. NCBI lineage: Eukaryota > Metazoa > Chordata > Ceratodontiformes > Protopteridae > Protopterus > Protopterus annectens. The sequence goes on from NC_056748.1 coordinate 869,484,165, forward strand.
TTTGTCAAATGTTAGAACTCAATGTGGCCCACGAATCAAAAAGTTTGCCCACCCCTGATATAGAGCTATACATACACACACACATTTTTTTGTTTTTTGCTTATACTATTATGGACTTGCTATCAAAGTTTTAATGGTAGCATGGCAGCAAGTTTGAACATTTTTAGATCTGGTGAATAGATTTTTTTGTGATAGTAATTATAATTTACCAATAGAAAAAAAGACTTCTCCCAATCAAACAGCTACATCTTGGGGGCTATTTTCATTTTAGGTATAATTTTCTGTCACTTTGTTTGATGGTGTTTTGGCAACCTTTAACAGATTTGCAGTACATGGTTTAAGTGTTTTGTTGGGTAGGTGCTGAAGATAAACATAGAGTGTGTGTGTGTGTGTGTGTGTGTGTGTGTGTGTGTGTGTGTGTGTGTGTGTGTGTGTGTGTGTGTGTGTGTGTGTGTGTGTGTGTGTGTCTGTGTGTTTGCATTGTGTGCATGTGCACGTGTGTGCATGTGTGTTTGGGTGTTTGTGTGTGTGTGTGTATGTGTTTGTGCATGCATGCGTGCATGTGTGTGCGTGTGTATTTGTACAGACGTATTTGGTTAAATTACATTTGTGCCACAGTGAGTTTAATATTAAGATTAAGTCACCCTAACTTACATGGCACTGGTTGAATGAGTGCTGCTTATTAGCAGCAAATCTGACTATCCTGTTGTAGTCTTTTTTTGGTTTACTTATCATCACTAGTTGTAAGAAATCAGTGATCCACATGTGGGTTTTTCTTTTGTTAATGTGTAAGAGTACTCCTTCAATCTCTGGTATAAACTGATGCTTGACTCTGTATAACAGACCTTGTTGTTGATGTAGTTGTATGATTCTGTCTACAGTTCCTCGGAAGGAAAGCTTACTTTAAATAAGGATTTCCAGGTGTTTGTAGCTCGTACTAGTTTCTAGGAGCATGGTTCTTCCCGAAATGGTGAACTGTGAGGGATTACCTGCTCTGATTTTCAAGTGCATTCAATAGGGCATGCCTTTAGTCTTTATCTTCCTTTGAAGCAGTTTGCTCATTTTCATCCTCTAGCAGGGGAGTAGAATCTGACCTGGAATGACTATGGTATGTGTGGTTTATTGGGTCAGGGAATCACAGTGGAAGCATCAGAATTTTGTATAAAAGTGTCATTAGTGATGCTGAGTTCAAGGACAGAGAATATTCTGAGGATATATATTGGGGGGTATACCTCAAAGATACAAGGTACAGGGTTTTATTCTGACCTCTGATTACTGGCTAGATTTGTAATAGTCTGCAGACTGATAGCCTGTTTTTTTACCTATGAACCTAATGGTAAACATACTATTAAGACTTACTACCCCCATTTGTCATGGTACAAAATTCTATTTATGTTCCATGTTCTAATGACAATTTTCTGCATGAATAGTTACTTCTGATGTTTTTTTTTGTTTTTTTTGCCAATAATGCATTGTTGCTCTACTAGTCAGATCACAAGCATGAGATGTGATTTGTCTTTTTAGGAAATACTTAAGAATTCTGTCTGTTAAGGCTATGTTCCATGTATTTGGTGTTAAGCAATCTGACACATCACCACAAAACAAAATATGTGGGATATTGTGACAGATTTACATAAGGGATCCATGCATAAATAAAAGATATAGTATAACTAGACAGATGTTTAGTCATCTGTAAACATTATTAGTAAATGAACAAACTGTACATTAAACCCTGATTGGAGAATGAGCATATTAAACTGCCTTGAAGCTTGGACAGTTAAGAAGCAAACAGAAGCAGTTTTTATACTTGCTAAACAGTGATTTATGGTATAGTGATCAAAAATGAAAAGAAAAACTAAATAAAAGAAAAAAATAAAAATTATGTGTGTGTCTTTTTGTATGTGCATGTGTACTTGCATGCATGCATGCGTGAGTGAGAGTGAGTGAAAGTGAGAGATAGCTAGACAGGAATACTGATTGCAACAAGCAGTCCATTGGCATCAATCCTTTAAACATTAAGAGTTATAAAATTCTTAATTATAGGCATTTTTGAGTGACTTTAATCTTCAGTGAAAACAAAAAAATACAGAGTATGGTAGAGGTGTGGTACAAAGAGTTGCAGTACTTGCATTCTCTGTATGTATTTGTGCATGTGGTATTTGTTCACAAGCAGAAATCGGGGAGGATAAATAAAATGGCTCTGTGTGTGTGTGTGTGTGTGTGTGTGTGTGTGTGTGTGTGTGTGTGTGTGTGTGTGTGTGTGTGTGTGTGTGTGTGTGTTTGCATCATGTTTCTCAACTGACCAGATTTTTGCCTTATATTTTTGGTCTAGACTTCATAAAATGTATGGTTTTCTAGCAAATCATTGAGAACCAAAGCCACAAAATAATGACGACTTTTGAGTTTCAGACTTCATATCCTTCAAAAATTATACTCTGTCTCAAAATGTGTAATTCTAGCAATTTTCTAAGTTTAAAAATTCCACTCAACCAAGGTAATAGTCTACTTTTGATTAACTTAAATATTAGGAGTATCCACAATAAATGATCACAGTTGCATGCATATATATCTCCTCATGCGCCCCTGACATAATAATAGCCACAGAAATCTAGATAAAAAAGGTGCTAAACACCAGGAAATTCTCACCCGCAGTCTACAACTTCATTAGTTGATGCCCAGCTTAATGAGTTTTTCTATGATTCCTGAGTGGGGAATGGTACCAAAGGCCATGGTCAGATCAAGGTAGGCTATATGAACCACCTTGCCTTCATCCGCACCTCTGGTGACTGACTCAAAGAAGTTGACCAAGTTGAGCAGAAATGATCTACCCTTCAGAAAATCAAACTGTGTAGGATCCAGAATTTGGAGATTCCCTATATCCTTCTTTATTAGGTCCATGATGATGATGCATTCCATAGCCTTGCATATCAGACTCATTAGGCTAATTGGGCGATAGTTACCAGGGTCTATAGTCGCTCCTCCTTTGTGGAGAGGGATGACTGTAGCAGTGCACTGTTCTGTGGGGACATATCCTGAGGTGAGACTGTGATTGAACAGGGCACACAGGTAAGGTGCCAGTTCACTCTGTAGTTCATGTAGAACACAGCCAGGGATATTTTCAGGTCCCATAGAAGGTGTATTCTTGGCCTTGGATAGTGCTGTTTTAACCTGTACAGCAGTAATACTGGGTTCCTGGCAATCTACTGGTATTCTGATTGGTCCTTTGGGGTGGAGCGGTAAAGATGGCACTGAATCTGTCGGCCAGTATATTGGCAATATCTGTTGGCTTGGTATAAGAGGTACAATTGTGCAATAGCTCAGAGCAAATCTGGGTATTGCCATGGAGATTCTTTACATAACTATAGAAGGCCTTGTGGTTGTCTTTACTATCAGTGCAATTTTTGTTTTCATAGGTAGCTTTAGAGGATTTGATGAGAATCTCAACCTTTTGTTGAGGCTGATAAGGGAGTTTTTCCAGTCTTGGGACTTCACTTTATTCCAAATCAGTTTCCTCCTTCTGTTGTAGAGTTTGTTTATGGCAGGGGACCACCAGATTGGCTTCCTTTTTTTTTTGAGGAATGCGTCTTAGTTCTATTGGGTATGGCAAGATCCATGCATTTGTTTGTACAGTGCATTGGTGTATGATTTGGCGGTCATGTAACTATTCTCCATTTGCATGGGTGCCATGAAGTTAGCCACCTCTGTGTTTAGAAGCCCAAATTTAGCTTTGCAGAAGTTTTTCATGTTGGTTACCTTTGTGGGGGGAGTGTGGATTTCTAAGGTGATTAGTTTGTGGTCGGATCTAACCAGGGAGGAGTTGACTATTGCTGTAGAGCAACAGTTGCCCATGTTAGTAATGACCAGGTCAAGGATGTTGCTACCCCTAGTGGGGGTAAGAACGAGCTGGTCCAGGGCATTGGAATTAATGAATTCCAGGAAGCGTTGGGCAGGTGTATTGGTACATGAGTAGTTTTCCCAGTTAATGGAGGGGTAGTTGAAGTCACCCAGTATGACAGTGTTAGGTTGGACCCTAATATTCTCCAGGGTGCTTAGGAACGTGGAGTGTGAGTCTTGGGACATGGTTGGGGACCTATAACAGGCTACAACCTGAATCACTGTCTTAACCAATGTTAGCTGCACCTGAAGTATCTCAGACGCGTTATGTTGGGCTACGAGTCTGGAGGTGTGTGCATCCTTTATGAATATGGAAACACCACTGCATTTGGAGCTTTGGTTCAAGTTCTCAGGCTGAAAGGTGTGGAATGAGTTATAGCCTTCAATAATGACACCTTCATTAACTACCTCAACAAATACAACTGGGACATTCTAAAATACTTACCTCTAGATGACACCATAACTCACTTTAACAACACATTCCTTAACATACTAAATGAACTACTTGCCATCAGATTGAAACAAATCAAATCCAGCCATCCCTATGGCACACAAGAGAAATCAAGCAAATCATGCTAAACAGAGATAAAGCTTGGAAAGCATGTTCTGCAGAGAAAACACCACACAAATGGAATATTTTAAACAGCTTAGGAACCTTTCTAAACAAAAAATTAGATCAGACAAAACTAAATAATCTTCCAGGCTCCAATACTACCACCAACAGAACCCTAAGCTTTTCTGGGATGCAATGCAAAACTATTTAATCCAGGCCAAACTATAACTTCTTCACCAACTGCCACCAGAAATTCAGTCCCTATGGCTACCCAATTCAATACACGTTTCATACATTCTGTCTTCTCCCTACTTTACAACAAAACACCTCACCAGCCTCACTATCCCAAACAGTACTATTCACCACCAAAATCCTTTCTACCTCTTTTATTAAAAAAACACTCATAAAACTAAAAAAGTTCACACAAGCTGCTAACAACTGCGGTGGTGGTGCTGCGGTAGCATTGTCGCCTCACAGTAAGACGTTGTCCTGTTCGATTCTCAGCTAAAGTGTCTTCTGTGTGGAGACATGCGTGAATGGGCGTACCTTTGTTGAAGGTTGTGCGTCAGGGCTGGCAACTCGGCACATAAAAAAATCTACTGACAATCATTAGCGGACCGGAGATCCGCTGTGTTGACCCCTAACTGGGAAAAGCCAAAAGACACAAGACCAGCTGCTAACAACCTGCCACCAGAATATCTAAGAATCGCTACAGATTCTATAGCATACCCTGTATCTCTACTCATAAACCAATCAATTACAGAAAGATATATCCTTGCCATCTGGAAAAAAATCCCACATCATACCTCATCATAAAGGGGTAACATCCACAGACCTCTCCAATTACTGACCTATAGCCATTGTACCTCCACTCCTCAAAATATTGGAAAAATGCATTCATTCTCAACTCATTTTCCACCTTCACAATAAAAAACTCCTCTCCAACTATCAATATGGTTTCTGACCTCACCAAAGCACCACTACTGCTCTGCTCAGTTTTACTGAATTCATAAACTCTGCAAGAAACATCAGTATCCTCCCTCATCTTAGACATGTCAAAGGCATGTGACACAGTTTCACACCAATGCCTGCTCCATGAACTATTCTCCCTGGGACTTTCTCATTTATCTCTTAGCTGGTTCCACACCTATCTCGCCAACAAACTCCAGGTTGTAAAATGGAAAGGAGATCTCTCCCCCTTTCTGTCTGTCTCTCTGTGTTGGCATACCTCAGGGGTCTATTCAAAACCCTTTACTGTTCAACATATTCACTAATAATCTTCACAAAGCTATGAAAGAAGCCTCCATAGTACAGTATGCAGATGATCCCATGCACATATGCTCTGCTCCAAGTCTACCATTAGAACACAAGATGACCCAGGTGTCCTTTTCCTTAGTTGAGGCCTGGCTAAATGACTAATAACTACTTTTAAATAATAAAAAAAGTTTGTTTTTACCCAACTTTCTAACAGCACAGAAACAATCCTTCAACATCACATCAGCAAATAACACTTCAGTTGAAGCACTTTCCAACACAAAGCTTCTTTGTGTCTTAATTGATGTTAACTGAAAATATGATCAACACATCAATCAAGTCATCAAGAAAACTCATCAAAAGTTGAGGTACTCCTACAGAAACCAGCCCTTTCTCACTGACTACTCCAGGGATCCTTTAACAACATGTTATCTTCTCCCTTCACTTCTCTATGCAGCACCCATCCTGATTAACCTTCACTGAACTTTAAAAAATAATCTAGAGGTTTGCTATAATAAAATAACTAAGTTTGTATCCAACTTACCAAACCCTGCCGAACATCAATGCACCTTCACTGGCTCAATCTACCTAATTACCTTACCTACTCCCAACTGTTTGGTGCCCACAAAATGATACACAACACCATCACTTACCCATCACTACCAGACATCCTCTTTCGGAGAATCTCCACTCACAGAACAAATATCTCCTGACCGTGACCAAGACTCATAACAATGCAGGCAACTCACTTTATTCACCCTATATTGCTAAGCATTGGAATTCCATCCCACTTACCCTAAAACAAGACAACATTACCACATGTATCGAAGACAAAAAAAATCCGAGATCTGTCATCAAATCCTCTAAAGTTAGCTATGAAAACAAAACTGCTGCAGATTCTAAAGACAACCACAAGGCACTCTATAGTTATGTCAAGAATCTACATGGCAATACTCAGATCTGCTCTGAGTTACAGCACAATGGCAATATATATACAGAACCAACTAATATTGCCAACATATTGGCTGACAGGTTCAGTGTGAACTTTATCCCCTTTTCACCCCCTAAAGGGCCTATCACAATACCTGAGGAATGCCAAGTCCCTATTATCATGGCTACACAGGTAAAAACCGCACAGACCAAACCAAGAATACAGCTTCCATGGGACCTGACAATATCCCTGGCTGTGTTCTACATGAATTACAAAGTGAACTGGCACCACACCTGAGTACCCTGTTCAGTCACAGCCCCATTTCAGGCTTTGTTCCTACCGAATGGTGCACTGCTACGGTCATCCCACTGCACAAAGGGGGAGCGACTACAGACCCTGGGAACTACTGCCCCATTAGCCTGATGAGTCTAATATGTAAGGCTATGGAGCGCATTATCATGGACCTTACATTATAAATAAGGACATAGGGAATCTCCAAACTCTGTACCCCCCACAGTATAGGTTTGTGAAAGGTAGATCAACCTGATAGACTTCTTTGAGTCTGTCACCAGAGCTGTGGATGAGGGCAAGGTAGTTCACAAAGCCTACCTAGATCTTGCCAAGGCCTTCAACACCATCCCTCACTCAGGAATCATAGATAGACTCACTAAACTAGGCATAAACCCCTACGTAATAAGATGGGTTGCCAACTGGCTCACTAATAGAACCCAGACTGTGAAAGTAGCAGACTCCAAATCTGGCTACCAAGCAGTTACAAGTGGTGTCCCACAGGGATCGGCCCTAGGTCCTCTCCTGTTTGGCATCTCCTTCTCTGGAGTTAAAGCCAACACAAAGGGACTCTGGCTGACCAAGTTCACAGATGATTGCAAACTGGGAGCCATTATTGATTCTCCAACTGATGTAGACATTCTACAAAAAGGCCTCACTGACACCATTGACTGGTGCCAGAACCATGGCCTTAAGCTCAATGCCAAAAAGTGCATTTTCATTCCCTTTGGGAAAAATTCAGTGCCTATGAACTACCACACAGCCGGTAGTCCACTAAACAGCAAAACTGTGATAAGAAACCTGGGGACACAGGTTGACAGCAACCTCTCCTTTGATAACTACTTTGCCACTGTAGTCCGAAAGTCCTTCTATATGGCACATCTCATTACCAAAGGTTTCTCATCCAGGAAGAAAGAGATCATAATCCCTCTCTACTCATCTCTCATTAGACCTATTACAGAATATAAAGCCCCATTTGGTATGTACCGCACTAGACACCTACAACGGGAAAGGCCACAAAAATACCTCACTAAGATAATCTTAGGCCTTAGACACATGCCCTATATGGACAGACTCAAAAAACTCCAGCTATACTCTGTCTCCTATTGCCTACTTAAAGGTGATCTCTGCTTGACCTACAAAGCCATGTCTGACCCAGAGCTGCTAGATATGCTACACCTAAAGAAATCCCAAACACTCCATGCCACATGCTCCAGGGACCTTAACCTCATTACCAGAATAAACAGAACATGCTGGAGGGACAGGTTCCTAACCCAGAGACTTCCCATACTCTGGAACAAACTTCCCATTCAAGTCAAACAGAGCACTTCACTGGCCCTCTTTAAGAGAAATTTTGACAAGTGGGTGGGCAATAGGAAGTGCATCCCGGGGATCACTTCAGTGGCCTTGCTTGACAGGGGCACTGGGAACTAACTTTGAGCAGCATGATGCCAGGGAATCTTCTTGGGGAAGGCTTGTATAGGCTCCAGAGCCATTAGCCTGGTACACACACCTATGAACACCTATGAACACAACCTAAAACAACACTAAATTTCCTTATATCAACGATCATGTTCTCATCCTAACTTAACCCACCTTTGTATTTGTTTCTCTTCCATTCCAAATCTCTTTATCAACCACCCCCTTTCACCTTTTTTATCCCTCTCTCTTTTTCTTTTATCACTGCAATTGCTCTTATAACTAACCTGTATCTATAATCCTCTCCTACTAATAACAACCTCATCATCTTGCTGATATCTATTGTTAACTCCACCACTCCACTATCAGAACTTCTTCTACTTATGCTTTTCTTGAATATCTCTGCTTATCCCCTACCTCCTTCTCTCTTTTCTGTTCTTGGTCTAATGGCATCCTACTTCATTAATGGGGTCTATATTACATTATTGAATACTAACATAATCGAAAACATAATAGTCGACCCGTAAATGTCAAAGTGCTAGAACCTCGAAAGTTTCAACGGAGATCTCTGTACAGTGTGGAAATGGAAGTTTTCCATTGTCTGCACTGTAGTGTGATCTCGGAGTTGGTATATTTAAGTAGCGGGGGGTGTGGGCGGTGCAGGGGGACTTGCTCCCCTGCTTACAGTGTTTAAATGGTTTGTTTGGGTAGGTTTTTTTCTTTTTATTAAATGTTCAAAGTTTTAGCACCTCGACTTGTATGGGTCGACTATTATGTTTTCCAGTAAGTTAGTATTCGATAATGTAATATAGACTCTCATTAATGTCAATATACACATACTGAACCTATGTGCATTATTATTGTTCTTTATCTCCCACTATTACATGTTAACATCTCTTTGAAATATGTAAAATAATGTAACCTCTAAAGTATATGATAATTATCTTTACTGTTTGTCTCAATACTACCTGCAAAGTAATGCTTAAAATGTTTAATTTTTATTGTTGGTCATTATAAATATGTATTTTATGTGGAGCTTTTCTCCCGGTGTCTCTACTATAAATGGAACCTGTGCCCATTTGGACTTTCCCAGTAAATAAATGACAATACATGAATAAATAAAATAGTAATATTTCAAATCTGTCCTTATTTTGGGTCTATAGTAGATCATCAAGACGGCAGAATTAAGAATGATCTAATATCAAACCCAATATCGCGAACACTGAAAACAGCGAAGCTGCACAAAACCGAATTCTTTCCTAGGGAAAGAATTTGGTTGGCCGTTGTTGTGGCTTCACTGTTTTCAGTGATGTGGTGGAAAGTTACGGGTTGGGTTAAGGTAAGTGTGTGATTGTGCAGATGTTCGGATTAGGGCACAGGTTGGGTGATTTAGGGTTAGGGCACGGGTCAGGTAAGTGTGTGATTGTGACAGAATTTGGGGTTAGGGCGGATTAAGTGAGTTAGGGTTAGGGCACAGGTGAGGTGAGTGTGTGATAGTGAGAATTTGGGGTTAGGGGTGGGTTAAGTGAGTTAGGGTTAGGGCATGGGTGAGGTGAGTGTGCGATAGTGAGAATTTGGGGTTAGGGCGTGGGTGAGGTGAGTGTGCGATAGTGACAGACCTTAGGGTTAGGGTCTGGGTTAAGGTAAGTGGATAGATAGTAGTGTATGTGCAGTGTAGTGTAGGGTTAAATGTAACTTTTAAATGTATGTGTGTGGATTGCTGCTTTTTAGTGTGCTTGTGGTGTGTGTGTGTTTCTCGGAACAGCAAATTTTTTGCCTGGGAAAAAAATTTGCTGTTTTGAGGTTTCGATATTGTTAGGGTTCGGGTCTTGCAGTTTGACATTATGGCATTCGATAATGAGCCGTTTCGATGATCTGATATAGACCCTTATTTTTTGGCCTTTATTCCTCCATTGCTATTGACTTTGCCCAAATTACTTTTCTTACATTAAGATGTTGAGTGGCATGATTTACATCTGTGTGTGTGTGTGTGTGTGTGTGTGTGTGTGTGTGTGTGTGTGTGTAGACATTAAATATTTATATTTCCTATGTAAAATAAAATATAAAATATACTAAAGAAAGTGTGATTCATTAGGCAGAGGGACTATCTTATATCAAAATATATAAAAATATGTATATAATGTTAAATAAACAAATACAAAATAATTTTTCAATAGCCCATTCTGTAAGCATAATGCTCCCAGGGTGTGTGTTATTGTGGAAATAATGCCCTTACATCTGTGTAGACAACACCCCTGTGTGAGTGTCATTTCCACAATAAAACACACACTGTTGACCACTACTGCTTGCATTACTACACACTTAAAATTTATTTATGTATCTGCTTTTTGTCATTTCAGAATATCTTATATTTTGTATCACTTTGTTAAGCATTAAAACTGTTATTTGGTAAGTTAACTTTGTTGGGACAAGAGTTTGTTGATACATACATTAAAAGACCAGCTTGTCAAAATTAATGATCATTTCACAAATTTAAAAGCTGGACATCACGCTCACCCTTTGTTTCACATAATTAAAACACATTTATGGAGCTATTCACTTTTGTGTTCTAAAAAAAGTTTCACTTTCTCACTATTAGCCTTCAGTCTTAGTAAATTAATTTTCAAAAAGAGCTCCTTTTGTTTCTGTGCAATTTGCTATCAAACAAAACATGAACAGATTTTCAGACTGAAATGTGATATTGGCGGATTTATGATAAATCGTGTTTTTTTCCAGCACAGAAATAGAGTCTGACTGAACCAGTATAGTCTGTTTAAAGGTTATCCATACACTTTCTATTACCTTCCATATATGTTTGAAGACAGATGGCAAAGGCATTCCTTGTGCGCTGTAACATGAAGTTGCATAACTTTCCAAAAATAATACATATAACTCATGTATATATTTGCAGAAATGTAGGTCACAGACATTTATAGTAGCCTGTGGTAAGCTTTGTCACATGTGCATTTAAATATGCTGAATTGCAGGTGTCGTACACAAGGTCAGCTTGCTGCATATCATCACTTTGCTCTCATCGACAGGTGAAAACACTTGTCCATCTCACTGTCACAAGGTTTTTACAATGTCCCGCAAACCACGGAGATTGAATCACTCAAGGAAATGCTGAACAGTAACAGAATCTGTATGAATCCTGCAACATGTAGGTTTACACTCTTCTCACTCATTTGGTACATAATTGCCTCACAACATTCTAATTTTGGAAAGCCAAGCCATGCAGCAGTGTGAAGTCTTACAAATCGGTAGGTCATTCATGAGTTGCACACATATTCTGCCTAGTGTCTTGCAAGACCTTTCACACACCACCATACATACACAGAACTATAAATAAGATAAAGTGATAATATTTTATAGTTGAGTAAAGTCTTGGTAAAAGAGTGAGTGAATGACAGATTCAGAATATATTACAAATACATTTTTCCTATACATTTATGTGCATTTTCATGACTAGTTTGTCTAGATGGGCAAGTCTATTTCAGTGAAAGTACACAAAGAAAATGTTCACAACATATATACATTCAAAGAAATCACAGTCTGATGTGGTCAGTGTAAGAGAAAACATTCCTATCCACTAGGAATCCTTTATGACACCAAATGTACATGCACAAAGATTCCTGGATTTTGTAAACACAAACTCCCTGGACCAGACAGTCAATACACCAACCAGGGGTGCAACCATACTGCATCTGGTCCTCACTAATATGAGAGTCTGCTACACACTCCCTACTGTAATGCCTTCCCTGTAAAGTCAGACCACAAAATGGTCTCCTTTGAAGTAAAAATAAAACATGGACCTCCAGCTAAACCTGGAATATTCAGGAACTATTCTAAGGCTAACCTCCTGCTATTAAGTGAGAACCTGATAAAATTGCAAGCCTCCATAAACCCTGAGGACACTGCTACCTACGCAGAACTGTTCACAGAAACCCTATACAAGCATGTTAATAGCTACATAGAGGCATCCTTACCCACCAGGGAGAAGTACAGAACTAACTCAGAAAACAAGTCACCCTGGTGGAATCACAAAATCAATAGGCTGTATAACAGGAGGAAGAAAATCGTGGCAAACATTAGGAGGTGCAGCACCCAGCAGGATAAAAGCACTCTCATCAAACTAAACAAACAACTCAGAGGAAAATAACGTCTACCAAAGCCAAATTTGCGGTAAGTTTGGCCTCCCAGTCCAAAGACAACCACAAATCATTATTTAGCTATGTCTGAAACCTCAGAAGCAATACATAATTGTGTGCAGAGCTCATTGTGAATGGAGCCATCTATAGTGAACCAAAAGATATAGCAAACCTCCCGGCTGATAATTCAGCTCCAAACTTACTCCTCTCTCCCCCTCAACCTTCTCTCAGGAAATATAATCAAATATAACCCCCCTACTATCACTAGGGAACAGGTCCTTAATGCCCTCTCTAAGACCAGGAACACTGCATCAATGGGCCCAGACAGTATTCCAGGATGCCTTTTAAATAGCATGAAACATGACCTATCAGGGCCTCTGGAATTACTATTTAACAGTAGCCTCTAAACAGGCTTCGTGCCTCATGAATGGAGAAAGGCAACAGGCATCCCTCTGCACAAAGGTGGGTCATCTACAGACCCTGGAAACTACAGACCCATAAGTTTCACTAGTCTTATATGTAAAGCCATGGAAAGAATTATCATGGAGATGATCAACAGAGATATAGTAAACCTCCAGGCACTGGACACACCCCGGTTTGGTTTCGTCAAGGGCATATCATGCCTACTCAACCTGGTGGACTTCTTTGAGAAGGTCACCAAAGCAATGGATGAGGGCAAAATTGTTCACACAGCCTACCTTGACCTGGCCAAGACATTTGACTCAATACCCCACTCAGGCATTGTTGACAAACTCAAGAGGTTAGGTACAAACCTGTATGTCACCCAGTAAATAGCCAACTGGCTCATAAACAAGACCCAGGAAGTTAGAAATAGGGAGTTCACCTCTACAAAGAGGCCAGTCACAAGTGGAGTCCCTTAGGGGTCAGTCTTTTGGCCACTGCTTTTTGGCATTTACTTCTCATTAATCAAGGCCAATGTCAGTGGTCTCTGGCTGACTAAATTTGCAGATGATTGCAAATTAGAAACTGTCATTGAATCTCACACTGATACAAATATTCTCCATGAGGGGCTGACACAGACAAACAACTGGTGTCAGACCCATGGACTGAAACTAAATGCCAAGAAATGCATACTAGTATCCTTTGGGAGGTCATGCATCCCTGGTAACTATCACATTGACAACACACCCCATATAGCTGACCCCGTAGTCAGGGACTTAGGGACACACATAGATAGTAATCTAGCCTTTGACCATCTTTTGTCTACAGTGGTGAGGAAATCATTCTATGTTGCGCAACTTATAAATAAAGGTATGGCATCTAAGTCCAAGGAAGTTATTGTTCCACTGTATTTGGCATTCATCAGACCTATTGAATACAATGCCCCCTTTGGTATGTACCTAACCAGGCATATCCAACAATTAGAACATCCACAGAGATTCCTCACTAAAAGAACACAGAGCGTAAGTAAAATGTCCTATGCAGACTGCCTCAAGGCCCTATCCCTGTATTCTGTCTCCTACAGGCTTTTGAGGGGAGATCTATGCTTGGTATGCAAGCACTGTCAGACTCCACTCTAATGGACCTCCTGCATATCCACAAAACAAACAGCACCAGAATTACCCATTCTAAAGATTTAATCCTTGCCTGTGATATAAATAGCATCTGCTGGAGAGATAGGTATGTATCCCAGAGACTACTCCGTCTATGGGACAGGCTCCTCATCCATGTGAAGTAGAGTTCCTCCCTAACCCAATTCAAGTGCAACTTGAAAAATTGGATGGGAAACCGGAAATTCGTCCCTGGTTTGGCACATATGTCTCTAATGGACACAGGTAACCTGTAAATGGTTCATCTCCCAGGCCCATGCGTACACCTATCAAGGGTATCAGAACTTGTCAGAGATTTGAGATGCATGGCTAGGCTTAAAAAGGCCCTTTTGGTCATTGGCCTGGTAAACACCTATGAACCTATAAGACAATTATAAATGCACAAGTAGCATGCAAGTGAATGACTGCAGTATGAGGCAGAATTACTGTGAACAAATCACATGAATTTAAACAAATATGTTACTAAGTAGTGGAAACTTGTAATGCTCAGACAAGCTATAAACTACCAAGTTGAAAGCTAATGAACAAACTATCAGCAAAGCTCAGAAGGTATACATTAAAAAATTAATTAGATATCTTCTCAAGAGGTTTATTCAAATTGATTGTCTCTATAAACACACTTATTGCAACTGGAGAATAGCAGGGCTTAGCACAGGCATTGTTCTGTTGTAGGTTATAGAGATAATGTTGCAGAACAATTCAATATGCATTGTAATGAGTATGGAAAAAAGCAGCTGTGAAGTTTTAAGTGTCTTCTAAGTAATAGGTGAGTATGTAATATGAAAATAGTAACAATGAATATGAAAAGATGCCTTTAGTTGAGATAATTCAGTGATAGAGAAAATATGTCAAAAACTACAGATTACTGAAAGAAAAAGAGAAAGAAAAACTCCGAGAAGAAAGACAAAAAGAAACAGCAATAAAAGTAATATTGTTAGAAAAATGTTGGCATAATAGTTAAGATCTTTGCCTCTCATACACAAGGTACACAGTTCGATCCTGACCACCTGACAATGCCTGTATGGAATTTCTTTGTTGTCTTTGTGGAGTTTCTGTCACCTCACAAAAACACGATGAGTGTTTCTATCTCAAACTCACCCAAGAATGGAGTTGTGGGCAGCAGCACAGACTCTGGATAGTGCCCTATAGGAGAAGAGTTGTATAGACTTTCAGCTTTGGGCATCTATTGTGGTGAGCATTATCCTCAAGATAGGAGAACATGGATCACAGAATGTGCTCTGTGGCAGAGCTAGCCACTCATTGTGTAAATTATGACTCTAGGTGATTTGGTCATGTTGACTAATGTCACCAAATGTGCATGGGTATTTGCCGCTGATAAGTAGGTTGAGAATCCGGCCTACTCCAACCTATGCCAGGGACCTATGCTAACAATGAGTGGGTGTATATGCTCCTGTTGGACAGTGTGCATCTGCCATCTTTGGATTAATAAGCTAGTGGCCATCTGCTGTACAGTTGCTCAGCTTGGGTTTCCTGGGATAGCTCTGTTGAGTGAAAGTTGGACATAAAACCAATCAAACTGTCAAACATGAACTAAGAATTGTTACACTCAGTTTAGGTTTACTAATATGATGCAGCTTGGAAGAGGATGACATGATGGTAAGGAGGAGGCTGGAGATCCTGTGCATCCAAGAGACAAGTGGAAGTGCAGTGCAGCAAAGCCACTTGGCTTCAGATCCAGAGTCTACTACTCAGGAGGATGACAGACTAGGAATGGTCTGGGAATTGTGCTGAGGGACAGGCTTCATATGGCAGTAAAGAATGTCATCCGAATTGGTGACGCATTCATGTCACTCTAACTCTAGTGTAATGATAGGGCAGTAATCATAATCTCAGCCTATGCTCTGCACCAGGGTTGTGAGAGAGAGGAAAAGAGCATATTCAGACAGCAGTTGCAGGGCTTACTAGATAAAGCAGGTCAATATGAGTTGGTGTTGATAATGGTTTACCTGAATGCCCACATCGGGACAGACAGAACAGGATATGAGGACTGTCTGGGTCCACATGGGTGGGGCAACAGGAATAAAGAAGGAGACACCATTTTAGATTTCTGTTTGGCAAATGGCTTGGTGGTGGCCAACACATCATTCAGCAAGAGGGACAGTCACAAGATCACATACAAGTCGTAAACACGCAACTTAGGCAGTGCCTCAAAACAGCATGTGTGAGAACTACAGAACAGATATGCAGCCGAACCAGGTATGGAAATACAGCACATAATGAAAGCTGGAGGTGGAATGCAGAATTTCAGGAAGCCATCAAAAGAAAGAAAGAAAGGTGTGCAGGAAAAAAAAATGGATATAGAAAAGACAGACCAGGCTAGGAAGAAATGCTGCTTGGCTAACAAAGAGGCTAACGGAGGAGTTGCAGTAGTAAAGAGCAAGGTGTCAGAGGCACTCTACCAACTTCTGGAAAGTTACTCAGTAAGTGGCACAAAGAAACTCTGTCAGGTTGCAAGGCAAAGACAGAAAGATAAAGAAGAGTCAGACACCGTTCATAAGGGATGCCAGCAATAACCTATTCACCAGGAGAAGGACATCAAATGCAGATGTTATGACTACTTTGAGCAGCTTCTAAAGGAAGACAACCTCACAGAAACTGTACTGCCCCGTACACAGCCTACAATGAAAGAAGAGGAGGAGACCACCACAGAAGTATTAAGAACAACACTATGGAAAATGAAATCAGGGAAAGCAACAGGCTCAGGTGAGGTCACAGCAGATGTTAAGTGGGCTAGGGTACTCATAGCAATATGAAGAGAAAGGTGTTCCACAGGTGACTGGATAATATGCACACTAGTGTTAGTGTTCATGACCAAAGTGGGCATTCACAACTGTGGGTAGTATTGCAGTATCAAACTCCTATCACACTGCATGAAATTCAGGAGACAGTGATTGACAAATGAATATGCAAAGTAGTAGAAATTAAGATGGGATATGAGTAGTATGGATTCAAATCAGAATGCAGCACAAGTGACCCAATGTTTGCAGTGAGACAGATGGTTGAAAAAAAGCTAGAGATGAGGAAAGAGTCCAAATGGGCATTCCTAGACTTGGAGAGAGCATGTGACAATGGCGCAAGAAAGCTAATTTGGACAGTCCTGCTGTGATTTGATGTCCCAGAAACATTGGTAGAATTAGTGCAGGCTATGTACAAAGACCCTATGACTCAAGTATGAACAATGTTTGGTTTCACAGAGGGGATTCCCAGTGGGAGTGGGGGTGCATTAGGGTTCAGCTCTGAGCCCGCTGCTGTTCATACTGGTGATGAGCTACATTAGCAAACAGGTCATAAGAAGCAGATCAACAAAGTTGCTGTATGCAGATGACATAATTACCAGCAGACTGTGAGCAAGAACTTCAGCAAAGTATAGGAGAAAATGCAAAACTGAATGCACATTGGAGGAAACTGAGTAGAGGTAATACAGCTGTAATGGCAGCAAACTGGGGAAATCAAAAGAAGCTGAGAAGTGAGATAGAAGGGTAGTTAGTGAAACAGGTTAACAGCATCATCTATCTGTAAGGAATGGTTGATGAGAAGGAAAGCCTGAATATGGAGGTCAAGGCTAGAATTAGAGGGGCTGCAGCCAACTGGCATAGAGTGGCAGGTGTAGCGTATGATAGAGCTGAAAGGTAAGGTGTACAAACCACTGGTGTGACCAGTACTACATTATGATACAGGAATCTGGGCAGTAAAGGCAGAGCAGTTGAAGAAGCTGGAGGTGATGGAGATGAAGTGTCTGAGATCGGTAGTAGGATATATACTGTGGGTCGGATTAAGAAATTAGGACATTGGAGTGGGAGCCAAAGTAGCTCTAATTGCTGAAAAGAGAACAGATTTTGGTGGTTTGTGCACATGTGCAGAAAAGCAGAAGACAATCTGGTGAAGAAGATTTGTGATAGACAGGAAGAAGGCAAGAGGAAATGAGGGCATCCAGCAAAGTAGTGGATGGATCGTGTAAGAGAAAACCTGTGAAAGTCAGGCATGAGTATTAAAGAAGTTACGAGAATAGTATTGAATGGAGAGAGATGGTGGCAGTTGACAAGACACCTCGACCCCATGTAAAAAATAGGAAAAAAGGTGGGTTGATGATGATGATGATAGGAAAACAGAATTTGTTATTCCATGGAAGAAACTGTTGGTGTGACCCCATTTGGAGACTCATATATAAGTTCAGAAGCCTTGTCTAATCAGTCATACTGAAGGGATAGAGGCTATTCAAAGGAAGGCATGTATAATATGATGGGACTAAATAAGGTTAATAACACATGCACTTAGGGATATGAATGTTATAATCAGAAATCTCAAAGAAGTCAGTTCATTTAAAGAAAGTGATTATTTCCAAAAAAATTCAAAAACCAGGTGTGCAAGAAAAGGGTGCAATTAATTACTAAGCAGAATCCTCTCTTCTCCATGACTGATACTTTGGTACAATGAAGGATGATTGATTTCAATAACTGGCTAAATAACTGGTGTCATTTGAGAGGATTCCAGTATATGGAACAAGATCCTTGACAGTCCAAAGGATGGTCTACACCTCTCATTCAAAGGCTTTCTCACACCGGCTAAAGCTTTTGCAGCTCCCATAAAGCCGTTTTTTTTAGGTAAAGTTCATTTAATGAATATTATAATGTAGCAATCCTGTCGATATTAAAACAGGATCAAATTAAAGTGGCTCTGCCCAATGCCAGAAGTCTAAATAACAAGACAGCAGAACCTGAGGTACTTCTGCATTTTGAGGGTGTCCATGTTGTATAATCAGTGTAACATGGTTTAAATGCCCAGAAAGCATTTTTCCATTGGTTTAGCACCTATCATACCTTCAGACCCAATGGCAGCTGTGATAGCATGTCTATATCTATTAAAGACCATATCAGTTCTAGACAGCATTCCAGAGATACACAAATGAAACTTATCAAAACACAAAATCACATTAAACAGAATGAGCTGTTAGTTTATTTCCTGTTACAGGACATATGTCATGTAATGTCATGTCAGGTTCCTAAACATCTTGAATGAACTCCCCATCAATAAAAACTCCATCTTTCTGGGAGACTTTATGTACCCATTAATTAACTGGAGTACCTTCACCTCCAATGTAGGATATACTGATATGTTTTTAGATCGCAAAATAAAAATCTCAGTGGACCAGATTGTTACTAGCCCAAGAAGAGGACAAATGTTCCTGGCCTGGTACATTTCAAATGTATTGTCACCATGCACAACTCATTTAGTAACTCTCTCCCCAGTAAGTCATACTATAAGCTAGTAACTTTTTCACTCAAACTATCTAAACCCTCTAAAATCAGAATTCAAAGACTTCAAGCATACAAATCCCCCATAATCTATGACAAAGTCTCAAAATTCTCTTATAAAAACACTACCCCAGACATTGCCATAGCAGATAGATTTGTAAAGCAATTTTACACTTATACAAATAAATGTATAGAATTTGCAGTCCCATCTAGATCCAGCTACAATGGGGAAATTTAAAGCAAGCCATGTGGTGGTCCACAAACATAAATGAAATCTGCAATAAACTGGAAAAAAATCATTACAAAATTAACTGGGAGAACTACTCAAGTACTAACTCCCTTGCCCAACGCTTCCTAGAATTTATAAACTCGAACGCCCTGGATCAACTGGTCAACACCCCCCACCAGAGGTGACAACATATTGGGCCTGGTCATCACCAACATGGGCAACCAGTGTTCTACACCGGAAGTCAACCCCTTGCTGGTTAGATCAGACCATAGACTAATCACTCTGAATATCCACATTCTGCCCCACCCCCAATCAAGGAAACCACTGTGAAAAACGTTTCAAAAGCAAACTTCACATTACTTAAGACCGAGGTGGAAATGTTCACAGCCCCCATGCTAAAGGACAACGCTATCCAAGCTGCTGAATCCCTTACAACGGCAATCTACGAGCACCTGCAAGAATGCATGGATCATGCTATCCCAACAAAACCAAGACTCAGTCCTCCAAGAAAAGGAAACTAGTGTGGTGGACTCCTGCCATAAACAAGGTATACAATAGAAGGAGGAAACTAGTACAGAAACGAGTAAAATCCCAAGAAGGAAAGACATCCCTGATCAGTATCAGCAAGAAACTATGATCCCCCATAAAATCATCCAAGGCTAGCTTCAAAAGAAAAATTGCCAAGGACTCCAAAGATAACCACAAAGCATTCTTTAGCTATGTCAAGAACCTAAGTGGAAACTCACAGATCTGCTCTGTGTTAGTGCAGAATGGCACAAAATACAGTGAACCGATTGATATTGCCAACATCCTGGCAGACAGATTTAGTGCAAACTTCACCCAATAACCATACCAGAAGAATGTAGAGCCCCAGCAATCACCAACACACAGGTTAAAACAGCCCTATCCAAAGCCAAAAACACAGCTTCAGTGGTTGGACGGTGTCCCAGGCTGTGTCTTACATGAACTCCAAAATGAACTAATCCCTCACCTAAGCACACTGTTCAAACTCAGCCTCTCTACAGGCTATGTACCCATAGAATGGTGCACAGCAACAGTTATCCCGCTCCACAAAGGTGGAGCCACAACGGACCCCGGGAACTATTGCCCTATAAGCCTGAATAGCCTGGTCTGCAAGGCTATGGAGCTCATCATCATGAAACTCATTAACAGAGACATTAGGAACCTCCAAACATTGGACCCTACCCAGTTTGGCTTTGTTAAGGGCAGATCATGCCTCCTAAACCTGGTGGACTTCTTTGAGGCAGTTACCAAAGCTTTAGATGAGGGAAAGGAGGTCCACAAAGCCTACCTAGACCTCGCAAAGGCTTTTGACACCATCCCCCATTCTGGTATTATAGACAAGCTCACCAGCCTGAACATAAACCCCTATGTCACGAGATGGGTTGCCAATTGGCTCATGGATAGAACCCACACGGTGAGAGTTGCAAGCTCTAGGTCCGACTCTAAACCGGTTACAAGTGGCGTCCCCCAGGGCTCAGTCCTGGGACCCCTCCTGTTCGGTATCTACTTCTCAGAGGTACAGGCAAGCACAGGAGGTCTATGGCTGACCAAGTTCACAGACGACTGCAAACTGGGGGTCATAATTGACTCTCCGGCTGATACAGACATCCTCCAGAAGGGTCTCACTGAGACGGATACCTGGTGTCAAAATCAATATGCCAAAAAGTGCATAGTCATCCCTTTTGGAAAAAACAAAGTACCCGCAAACTACCACATATGTGGTAGTTCCCTAAATACAGAAAATGTAATAAGGGATCTGGGGACCCAAGTAGATAGTAATCTCTCCTTTGAAAATCATATTGCCAAGGTGGTTAGAAAATCATTCTATGTGGCCCACCTAATCACAAAAGGGTTTGCATCTAGAACAAAAGAGGTTATTGTGCCCCTCTACTCATCACTCATTAGACCCATCATATAGTACAATGCCCCACTTGGGATGTACCTTATAAGACACCTGCAACAGCTGGAAAGACCACAGAAGTACCTCACCAAGAGGATTACTGGCCTCAAACAGATGCCCTATGCAGCCCAACTGAAGAAACTCCAGCTGTACTCGGTTGCATACCGCTTACTCAGAGGTGATATCTGCCTGACATACAAGGCCATATCCAACCCAGAATTGGTGGACATGCTCCACCTAAAAAAAAAAAAAAAACAAATCCCCAAGAGCCACATGCTCTAGGGATCTAAACCTCACCACAATGATAAATAGGATGTGCTGGAGAGATAGATTCCTGTCCCAGAGACTCCCCATGCTTTGGAACAGGATTCCAATCTACATTAGGCAGAGACCCTCACTAACACTCTTCAAGAGAAAAAATCACTCGACTGGTCAGCCCAACTGTATAACTCCAAACCAAACAAAACCAATGACAGTCCCAGTCCCAGAGATATGCACTGAACACGAAGACGTAACCACTTTCCTTTTATTTAAATATTAAAATAACAGCAAAAACTGGTTGAGCGCTTTCATCTACTGTAGTAGATTTCATCAGAACCATTACAAACAGCCATAAACCTCTTTATATATGGTCCTAAACCTTTCAAAATTGAATGCATGTGTATTTTACAGATTAATTAATTAAATAATTTACATAAATTGATTAAGATTTAAAGTGCTCAGTGCATAATTCCACAATGTCTACCTATCACTTATTTCATTCCTTTTTTGCCTTAATTAAAACTTGTATTTAACTTATTCATCAAATATAATTGATATATGATAACCCAATACTACATATTTACTACTAATACATATACAATTATACATACAAATTATTAAAAATGTTAAAAATCTAAAATGTCCAATAATTATGATACTGTGATTGTGCAGTCCCCTATACTAAACTAACCTGTCTTTACTTCTAACATGGCTTCTCTAAATGTTCTTCATGTTTACCCTCACCTGTACTTCTCTAATACTGACCTAATAGATATAGTATCATTGAGCCGCATTAAGCTCAATGATACTATATCTATTAGGTCAGTATTAGAGAAGTACAGGTGAGGGTAAACATGAAGAACATTTAGAGAAGCCATGTTAGAAGTAAAGACAGGTTAGTTTAGTATAGGGGACTGCACAATCACAGTATCATAATTATTGGACATTTTAGATTTTTAACATTTTTAATAATTTGTATGCATAATTGTATATGTATTAGTAGTAAATATGTAGTATTGGGTTATCATATATCAATTATATTTGATGAATAAGTTAAATACAAGTTTTAATTAAGGCAAAAAAGGAAAGAAATACGTGATAGGTAGACATTGTGGAATTATGCACTGAGCACTTTAAATCTTAATCAATTTATGTAAATTATTTAATTAATTAATCTGTAAAATACACATGCATTCAATTTTGAAAGGTTTAGGACCATATATAAAGAGGTTTATGGCTGTTGGTAATGGTTCTGATGAAATCTACTACAGTAGATGAAAGCGCTCAACCAGTTTTTGCTGTTATTTTAACATTTAAATAAAAGGAAAGTGGTTACATCTTCGTGTTCAGTGCATATCTCTGTGACTGGGACTCTTCAAGAGAAACCTTGATGAGTGGATGGGAAACAGAAAATTTACCCCGGCACAGGAAACTAATGGCTCTGCTGGACAGAGGCACAGGGAACTAAGCTAAGGGGGTGACGAAAGCAACACATTCTGGCTAGACTTACAGATGCCCTCAGGCAGATAGCCTAGTACTTACCTATGAACCTATTAAATTATACAACAGATCTAAAGACCACCAAGTCTGGGGAAAATAATAGGAATACGATTAAGAATTTATTGAAGAATATTAGATTACATAGGCAGGCCATGAACTCAGCCTTGGATAGCACTTTCAGTACATATTCTTTAGTGATGATGAAGGGTTTGGGAGATACAGGAATCTTAGGGCTTTGCTTCAGGAATGAAATTTGTACTAAATGTATTAGCTAGTAAGAAGAAATTGTCCACCAGGTCTAAGAAGGTCTTGACATTACTTTACATTACTTACATTACTGAGTGCTGTTTCTTAGCTTTCTAACATAAAAAATAATTTGTAAATGACTGGCATCAGAGGCTAACATGAATTCATTTTCACCACATACTATCTACTCTAAAGGCTGTCTCAAATCCATCCAATATGCTAATTAACAATGATGAGGCATGAGACAGTAAAGGTCACTTCCAAACATTCCCTTTAACAGATATCAGCCCTACTTTTTATTTAAATAAATCACTTCATCAGTAATTAGAAAAGAAAATGTCTAAATAAACTAGACAAAAGTGCTATAATTCCCAGATTGCACTCCAGTTTCCTAAGAATGGCCACCCCCAAAAGGACAGCTTTAGCCTTTATCTTAAGCCTGTCACTCACCCTTGGCATAGAGACAACACCACTCAAACACACCATTAATTTCTCACTTTGTGATGTAATGTTTCTGCAAGGACCACCTGAACATAGGCCAAGTGCTAGCTTTTGTCCACTAACTAAAATATGGAAAAATTAATATACAAATAAAATATTGATCAGATAAATAAATGGGGTGAAATATTTATTTATATTTCACTTTTCTGTGGCACTCTGCATGACTTAACAAAGGCTTCAGTATCCGAACAGTCCTGTATATAGTAACATGTGAAATCTTCTATATGGAGAACAACTCTGTTTACTGCGGCAGTCTTTGTAAATATGACCAATGTTTTTGAAAATGCACACAATTACTGGGCAAACTTGAAAAATATAACCTTGGACCAAGTGTAATTTCTTGGTTAAAAGACTACCAAAAAATTAAAATTCAAAGTCAGCATTGAAACTTCAGCCTATGAAATTGCCACATGTTACACTGGCATCCTACAAAGCTCATTTCTAGGCCCTGTACTAGTCTCACTGTTCACAACTGACCTTGTATTTGACCTGCCATTACTGAAGCTAGTAATATATGTCAATAATATAATTTTCCTTGAAAAAGACAGCTCTTTCACACATCTGCACAAAAATTCAGGCAAATTTAATTAGGTTATAGAAATGGCTTAACACAAACTCATGATATATTCCAAATGTCTCTGCTGTTTAAAATACCACAGAGGCAAAAAACAAGCTTTGTTCCTAAAACTAACTAATCTAGTAGGGGACCATATGCCAGCTGTTAGCCAACAGAAATACTTAGGTCTCATTTCTGATCCTTCCATGACTTTCAAAATTCACACCGATATAACTGTTTACAAAATGATTTCCATCTCTCCTCTCTTTTTTCACCTATCTACAATAACATACACATTTGCTTAAACATCTCACTTTCTCACCTTTCCCACCTCACCATGTACAATTATTTTATCCCTGCAACTTAAATAGCTTGAGAATACCTCTCTGGATCTATGTGTCTAAGCATGCAGATACAAAACATTACTACTTAATGTCTCATCTACTAAAATCTGATTAAAACTGGTTTCTGCTAGGATTCTCTTTGTTTTAAATTTGATAATGTTATTTTACTCCACTGAATTACTGTAAAATTGTGTCTCAAGTTTTATGTTCTCGTGTGCTATAACAATATCATTATGTATCCCTTTTGTAATAATGTGCAAATTATGTAAATATCAATGTATTTTGAAGCTTAATGTGTTTTAGAGCTTTTCTCCCTGGACCTCCACTGAAAAGGGACACTAGCCCAGTTGGACCTTCCTAGTAAACAAATCCAATAAAAAATGAAATAAATAAATAAAATCTCTCTTTGAATTGACACTACACAACAAGCTATTTTACCTACTTCAACCCTAAACATAGTAAGCCATAGCAAGAAACAATCTTGTTCTCAAATTGGAATATGATTTACCCAATTGCTCTATACTATTCTGAACATTTCCACCACTTAGAATCCATAGTAAACAAAATATTCTGCTTGGTTCTCATACCAATTCTTCCAAGCTACTCAAAATGTTTCATTAGCTCCTTGTATTCAGTAGAACAGCTTTGTTGCCTGGCACCTTCTTCTTCAGAATTAGGCTAAACTACTACCTTCTTCTCCTCTATGTCTTATAAATCTCAAGCCTGCAGCTTAAAAAAAACACCTAGTGAGGCAATAACCCTGGTGAGACCACATTTTGGTCTCTCTGAGTGAGTGAGAAAATCTTCTGCAGAATTGGCACACATCTTGAAACTAATTGCCAAATGAATGGCATAATCAAAAAATAATAAATAATTTTAAAACAAGATTGGAAGGACAGCTTTTTGAATGAAAATGAATGCAAATATTTTAGAGAAAATGGATGAAAACCAGTACTGCATTCCATTCTACCTTAATAATTATGATTGCCAATAAGAAAAATTAAGTCATTTGTAACTAAGCTTGCTATGTAAATGGGACTGCATGTGTGCTATGTATGTCTAACATTTGCTATGTAATTCAGTACGTTATCAATAAAAATGTTTCAATAACCTTAAATATAGATATGATTCTCATTTCATTATACATGTATTACCATGTGTGAAAAAGTCAGAATTGTTGTCCATGGTGAACCATTGCTTAAAGGGTAAGGAGACCAGTCTTCTTACCCAATCAATAAATAATAAATAAAAGAAATAAACATTTTTGATAAAGATATGCAGGACGTGAACCATTCATTTGAGCCAGTACACCATTGCTGCACTCAGCAATAATATGTTCCAAGATCCAACCGGGCAAACATATCACATCTTTAAGGCTTAGTAGATACTAGAGCACTTTTACTGAGGTCTTCTTGACAGTAAATCTCATATGAGATTTCCCTGAATACTGGAACCAAATTTATTTCGACAAGTCTCCGAATGCATGCAGCTAGTGGCCTTATTGTGTGTAGAAAATCTCATTGTAGGCATTCAGTTTATTTATTTATTTATCTATTTTTTGGAAAATTGTCCCTTCTGAGTTTTGAAGGATAGTTGGTTACTAGAAGATTTATGTATATTTTTTCCTGTCAGGCTGTGCTTTTTTGGTGTTTTTTTTTACTTATTTTCACCAATTAAAAGCAATTCTATTAGGAAAGTCAACCATTTCTGTGTTAACAACATCACTTCAATCTCAAAGCAGTTTTAAGTGACCCTGACTCTTAAAGTGAATAAATTGTTTTGACAGGATATACTGGTTAAAGCTTGTTTGAGTAATCCCTTTCATTTGATGCCTTTTTATGATTCAAGCTGCTGTCTTTATCTTACTGATTTTTCAGTATCATGGTTTCCTCTACTGCCTTCAAATTGTTTATTCGTGTACTATTACCAGAGAAGTCACTTGCTAATGCATTTCTGTCATGGTTTCCCAATCATTTGCATGCTTTTGAAGTCTGAGCCCTCATCCAACAGCATTTTACTTGTTTATTTACCTCTTCTAGAGGAGTGCACCAGAGTTACATTGCCCTTTTTCAGTGTAGGCCCAGGAAGAAAAACTTCCAAGAAATAGAAGATGTACAATATAACAAAGTTTACACAAGCTCTATAGAAAGGGCAGTGTATAAAATTAATGGAATAAGCAGGAAATATCATACAAAGATATAATGTGTATTATTAAGTTCTAAGATGTGGCATTACTGCACATTGCAGAACATCTTTGGAACATGAAATTATCACTGTAAACGGAGAAGCATTACTAAATAGAATATAGTATCAAAAATATGTGAGGTAAAGTAGTGCAATGTATCTATATGTATGCTGATATCTGAGGTAATAGGTGTTTGATGTCATGCATTTCTGGGGCAATCCTGCACTTCCATTGTTTGGTACTGCTTTCTTAGTACCAATAATATCAGTCTCATCAGGGCCTTCTGTTGACCAGTCATGTTAGGAATGTCTTTATAAATGACCAAAAACATGCCTTTCACCAGTTAAGTCTTGCAATTAATAATCTCTCCTAGCATTTTTTTGTAGCTGATGTCTGAATGTTTCCTGTTCAGAACCCAAGCAAACACATCATCTGAGTCGATATGTTCTTTACTTGCACAGTTCCCATAAGTTTTATCTACCGTTGGAAATATTTTCAGTCTACTTGGGTTAAAGAAATATTTGTACAGACTTTGCCATACAAATGTTCTTAATTTCTTAATTTTGTAACATGATTAGGTATCAAGCAAATTTATCCCATTTCCGCATTCCTGTGGTCCATTCAGTTTATTTTCCCAACTGTGTTTTAGCTTGTTTAATTATAGTTTCCTTTGGCCTTGATATATCTTGCATGCTCTGCCCTGGTCACCAGCTTTTTGTTTGATATTCCTGGTGTCCCGGTCCTGGGTTTGATAAATAAATATCTGTTATTTTCTCTTAAACTGCAACAGCAGCACTGTGGCTATTTCTAGTACACATTCTCACAGTTATTGTTGTCCATATTTCATTATGTGGCTCTGGTATCAAATGGTAGTTCATCGCTTCTCCATCCCCCATCTTTCTGTAGTTTTTTTAATTTACTTTCATTTAAAGTCAAAGGCCATAGCCCTACCATCAAAGTTCATAAGAGAGTATTTACCTTTAAAATCTTTCCTTTACTTATTTCTCATTACTCATCTATATTTAGTTTTAGTAAACATGAGCTGATTTCTACAAACGTGGACTCAGCAATCTCATTTAAAACAAGCTTTATCAAAAGCTATCTTTGTAAACAAAACAAAGTCTGTTTTACAATTTTTGCCATTTTCAGTGCAAGTTTTAATTATTGTTTTGATTTGCTTTTAAGCACACATACACTTGGTAGTTTAGCTAGTTTCTGTATAATCATCCTAAAGGCACATAATTATATAAACATGGATAATTACCATTGTCTGTAGATGTTAATTAGATGTTTCAGAGCTTCTGCTATTGTCTCCAAAAGGTAGCTGAACTGGGCCACCCAGGATAAAAGAATTGCAACATTGTTATTCTTCAAATAGGTCATATTGAAACACTGGTAGTTTTTAATGCTGTTTCTCAGCTTTTCTATCCATATAATAGGTTTTCATTACCTGCGGGTATATGGGCATCATATGGTCTAGAGATATTTCACAATGATCATTTCTACTTTGCCCATTTCAGCTGCTACTAAACACTGTAAAGCTATTAAATAAACAAGCACTATCAGGCATCTAAACAAGCACTACGAAGTAAAAATACTTTATACTAAAATTTGCTTGACTAATCATTGCTTCATAGATCCCGGCTTCTTCATTCTACATCTGACCATGCTTTTTGATTACATGATCTTGCATCATCTTAACAGACAAGAAAGTCAGCCATGAATCCTTTCTTCTTCATAGACATTAACAATAAGAGTTTTCTTCTAGCCAACTTAAATTTTCACCAGTCAGGTTTGTATAGTAATGAGAATGCATTCAGTACTATGAAATCAAATGTCCATGTTGCTCTCTGCATCAAGAATATAGGCTGGGATTCCAGGTGAAATTTTTTGTTTTGTAGTTATTGAACATTAAGACAGCAGACACACAATATAGGTTTTAGTCTTTTAGTGGGATCACTGAAATGGTGTATGTAAACTACGCAGTAAAAAGAAAAAAATCATCAGTGTTCTATAGTAGACAAAACTTGTTTGTCTTATGGAGAAGTAAAAAACATAAAAGAGAACATAAAACATTCACACACATACACATATGTAACAGTTAAGTAACTATAGTGGTGATGCATATTAAATAT